>NC_084735.1:2895235-2920235 GCF_033978785.1 Entelurus aequoreus | reverse complement strand
GGACTTTATCACAATATTCTAATTTTCTGAGACAGTCCTGTATACTTTTGAGCCAGCACATTTGCTCACATTTTCAGTAGAGCCGTAATAAATTCATAAAAGAAGCAAACTTCATGAATGTTTTTTTGGTGACCAACAAGTAAAGTATAGTCAGGTCTCAGGTATAAAGGACCAGTCATGCGCACCTTTGACCGACGCCAGTCCTTCTGCTTTGACTTCAGTGATGTGGAGCTGCTGTGTGCCGTCCTCGTCCACCACCGCCACGCAGAAACCTGGACACACCACATAGGAGACCTTCGTTGTCACAATAATTCTATCTAAGTTATGGCAAAATACATTGGGAACATTTAAGATGGCACAAAATATCAAAAAAACATGATTTGCTAGCATCAAATGTTAGCATACTTTTAGTATGCTAATATAAAAGTTAGCATACTTGTATGATGGCGCCAAGTATCAAATACCATTAATTTTCACGTTTAAACACACAAAATTGGATAATATGCTAGCATAAAACATTAGCATGCCAACATAGGAGAAGTGGACATTTAAGATGGCACAAAATATCAAAAAACCATGATTTGCTAGCATAAAATGTTAGCATACTTTTAGTATGCTAATATAAAAGTTAGCATACTTGTATGATGGCGCCAAGTATCAAAAAGCATTCATTTTCCAGTTTAAACGCACAAAATTGGATAATATGCTAGCATAAAACATTAGCATGCTAATCTTAGCATGCTAACGTAGGAGAAGTGGAAATTTAGATGGTGCAAAATATCAAAAACCATGATTTGCTAGCATAAAATGTTAGCATACTTTTAGTATGCTAATATAAAAGTTAGCATACTTGTAAGATGGCGGCAAGTATCAAAAACCATTAATTTTCCAGTTTAAACGCACAAAATTGGATAATATGCTAGCATAAAACATTAGCATGCTAATCTTAGCATGCTAACGTAGGAGAAGTGGACATTTAGATGGTGCAAAATATCAAAAACCATGATTTGCTAGCATAAAATGTTAGCATACTTTTAGTATGCTAATATAAAAGTTAGCATACTTGTAAGATGGCGCCAAGTATCAAAAACCAATAATTTTCCAGTTTAAACGCACAAAATTGGATAATATGCTAGCATAAAACATTAGCATGCTAATCTTAGCATGCTAACGTAGGAGAAGTGGACATTTAAGATGGCGCAAAATATCAAAAAACCATGATTTGCTAGCATAAAATGATAGCATACTTTTAGTATGCTAATATAAATGATAGCATACTTGTATGATGGCGCCAAGTATCAAAAACCATTCATTTTCAAGTTTAAACGCATAAAATTGGATAATATGCTAGCATAAAACATTAGCATGCTAATCTTAGCATGCTAACATAGGAGAAGTGGACATTTAAGATGGCGCAAAATATCAAAAACCATGATTTGCTAGCATCAAATGTTAGCATACTTTTAGTATGCTAATATAAAAGTTAGCATACTTGTATGATGGCGCCAAGTATCAAAAACCATTCATTTTCACGTTTAAACACACAAAATTGGATAATATGCTAGCATAAAACATTAGCATGCTAATCTTAGCATGCTAACATAGGAGAAGTGGACATTTAAGATAGCGCAAAATATCAAAAAACCATGATTTGCTAGCATAAAATGTTAGCATACTTTTAGTATGCTAATATAAAAATGTTAGCATACTTGTATGATGGCGCCAAGTATCAAAAACCATTAATTTTCACGTTTAAACACACAAAATTGGATAATATGCTAGCATAAAACATTAGCATGCCAACATAGGAGAAGTGGACATTTAAGATGGCGCAAAATATCAAAAAAACATGATTTGCTAGCATAAAATGTTAGCATACTTTTAGTATGCTAATATAAAAGTTAGCATACTTGTATGATGGCGCCAAGTATCAAAAACCATTCATTTTCAAGTTTAAACGCACAAAATTGGATAATATGCTAGCATAAAACATTAGCATGCTAATCTTAGCATGCTAACGTAGGAGAAGTGGACATTTAAGATGGCGCAAAATATCAAAAACCATGATTTGCTAGCATAAAATGTTAGCATACTTTAAGTATGCTAATATAAAAGTTAGCATACTTGTATGATGGCGCCAAGTATCAAAAAGCATTAATTTTCAAGTTTAAACGCACAAAATTGGATAATATGCTAGCATAAAACATTAGCATGCCAACATAGGAGAAGTGGACATTTAAGATGGCGCAAAATATCAAAAAGACATGATTTGCTAGCATAAAATGTTAGCATACTTTTAGTATGCTAATATAAAAGTTAGCATACTTGTAAGATGGCGCCAAGTATCAAAAACCATTCATTTTCCAGTTTAAACGCACAAAATTGGATAATATGCTAGCATAAAACATTAGCATGCTAATCTTAGCATGCTAACATAGGAGAAGTGGACATTTAAGATGGCGCAAAATATCAATAACCATGATTTGCTAGCATAAAATGTTAGCATACTTATAGTATGCTAATATAAAAGTTAGCATACTTGTATGATGGCGCCAAGTATCAAAAACCATTAATTTTCAAGTTTAAACACACAAAATTGGATAATATGCTAGCATAAAACATTAGCATGCTAATGTTAGCATGCTAATTTTAGCATGCTAACATAGGAGAAGTGGACATTTAAGATGGTGCCAAGTACCAAAATCCATGACATATAAATATTTCATATTTTATTTTTCAAATTTTTTATGACTGAGACCCTTCCTAAGTCAATTGGACACACGTCCCGCCTGAACGGGTCTGATGCCTACCGTATCCCAGGCTGCAGGACTCGGCTCTGTCGAACTGGATCACCTTGGTGGGCTTGGAGCAGATCTCCATCTCCTTGTAGATCTGCACAAACACAATCCGTGCTTATTACTCTCGTCTTTATTCACGCTCCTTAAGTGTGCATCATGGTGGGGGTGAGGGTGCATCATGGTGGGGGGGGGGTGAGGGTGCATCATGGTGGGGGTGAGGGTGCATCATGGTGGGGGTGAGGGTGCATCATGGTGGGGGTGAGGGTGCATCATGGTGGGGGGGGTGAGGGTGCATCATGGTGGGGGTGAGGCCGCATGAGGTGTGAGAGCCGTGAAATGAGAAGGTAATGAAGATGTTGATGAAAGAAGACGCAGAGGAGAAGATTGATTGTCCTCGGAGCGTGACTGACCGCCACCTGACCATTCCTCTTTGTGGCGCCGACTAATACGGACGCCGTGTTGGGGTTCAAGTTAGCACACTTGTATGATGGCGCCAAGTACCAAAAAACACATTTTCAGCTAGCGGGTCCATGACCATGACTTCTGTTTTGTTTGATCAGCCATTTTACTGCCATGTTACGAAACAATGAATGTAAATAAACATTTACAAAATATTTCTGTATAAATAACTCCTTCCACAACGTATATATCTGCCACTTATAGTCCAGTGTGGCTAATATATAGAAAAATATGTTTTCCCTAAAATTTAGTAGGGTGCCGTTCAGTCGTCTAGCCGTCCATAGCGTTTCTACTCGTACGGATTCTTCATTCGTCACTCCAAGCAACGTTTGTAAGTTTTACAATATAACTAAAACAATTCTTACCTACTAAACTGTCCCTGATGTGATGTCTGTAGGAGTGTTTTCATGCATATTTGTACGTGTTATCATAATGTATTGACGCTAGCGTCGTTAGCATGAGCTAATAACGGCATTCTTTTTGTATTGTTTTATCACAAATTCCTCAGTAAATCCGCCAAAACGTCACCGCGGAGTTATTGAGTCTGTTTAGCTGATTGGAGGGCTAGCTTGCGCAGCTAGCGGGTCCATGACCATCACTTCTGTTTTGTTTGATTAGCCGTTTTACTGCCATGTTACAAAACAATGAATGTAAATAAACATTTACAAAATATTTCTGTATAAATAACTCCTTCCACAACGTATATATCTGCCACTTATAGTCCAGTGTGGCTAATATATAGAAAAATATGTTTTCCCTCAAATTTAGTAGGGTGCCGTTCAGTCGTCTAGCCGTCCATAGCGTTTCTACTAGTACGGATTCTTCATTCGTCACTCCAAGCAACGTTTGTAAGTTTTACAATATAACTAAAACAATTCTTACCTACTAAACTGTCCCTGATGTGATGTCTGTAGGAGTGTTTTCATGCATATTTGTACATGTTATCATAATGTATTGACGCTAGCGTCGTTAGCATGAGCTAATAACAGCATTCTTTTTGTATTGTTTTATCACAAATTCCTCAGTAAATCTGCCAAAACGTCACCGCGGAGTTATTGAGTCTGTTTAGCTGATTGGAGGGCTAGCTTGCGCAGCTAGCGGGTCCATGACCATGACTTCTGTTTTGTTTGATCGGCCGTTTTACTGCCATGTTACGAAACAATTAAAGAATGTAAATAAACATTTACAAAATATTTCTGTATAAATAACTCCTTCCACAACGTATATATCTGCCACTTATAGTCCAGTGTGGCTAATATATAGAAAAATATGTTTTCCCTCAAATTTAGTAGGGTGCCGTTCAGTCGTCTAGCCGTCCATAGCGTTTCTACTCGTACGGATTCTTCATTCGTCACTCCAAGCAACGTTTGTAAGTTTTACAATATAACTAAAACAATTCTTACCTACTAAACTGTCCCTGATGTGATGTCTGTAGGAGTGTTTTCATGCATATTTGTACGTGTTATCATAATGTATTGACGCTAGCGTCGTTAGCATGAGCTAATAACAGCATTCTTTTTGTATTGTTTTATCACAAATTCCTCAGTAAATCCGCCAAAACGTCACCGCGGAGTTATTGAGTCTGTTTAGCTGATTGGAGGGCTAGCTTGGGCAGCTAGCGGGTCCATGACCATGACTTCTGTTTTGTTTGATCAGCCGTTTTACTGCCATGTTACGAAACAATGAATGTAAATAAACATTTACAAAATATTTCTGTATAAATAACTCCTTCCACAACGTATATATCTGCCACTTATAGTCCAGTGTGGCTAATATATAGAAAAATATGTTTTCCCTAAAATTTAGTAGGGTGCCGTTCGGTTGTCTAGCCGTCCATAGCGTTTCTACTCGTACGGATTCTTCATTCATCACTCCAAGCAACGTTTGTAAGTTTTACAATATAACTAAAACAATTCTTACCTACTAAACTGTCCCTGATGTGATGTCTGTAGGAGTGTTTTCATGCATATTTGTACGCGCTATCGTAATATAATGATGCTAGCATCATTAGCATGAGCTAATAACTGCATTCTTTTTGTATTGTTTTATCACAAATTCCTCAGTAAATCCACCAAAACGTCACCGCGGAGTTATTGAGTCTGTTTAGCTGATTGGAGGGCTAGCTTGCGCAGCTAGCGGGTCCATGACCATGACTTCTGTTTTGTTTGATCAGCCGTTTTACTGCCATGTTACGAAACAATGAATGTAAATAAACATTTACAAAATATTTCTGTATAAATAACTCCTTCCACAACGTATATATCTGCCACTTATAGTCCAGTGTGGCTAATATATAGAAAAATATGTTTTCCCTAAAATTTAGTAGGGTGCCGTTCAGTCGTCTAGCCGTCCATAGCGTTTCTACTAGTACGGATTCTTCATTCGTCACTCCAAGCAACGTTTGTAAGTTTTACAATATAACTAAAACAATTCTTACCTACTAAACTGTCCCTGATGTGATGTCTGTAGGAGTGTTTTCATGCATATTTGTACGTGTTATCATAATGTATTGACGCTAGCGTCGTTAGCATGAGCTAATAACGGCATTCTTTTTGTATTGTTTTATCACAAATTCCTCAGTAAATCCGCCAAAACATCACCGTGGAGTTATTGAGTCTGTTTAGCTGATTGGAGGGCTAGCTTGCGCAGCTAGCGGGTCCATGACCATGACTTCTGTTTTGTTTGATCAGCCGTTTTACTGCCATGTTACGAAACAATGAATGTAAATAAACATTTACAAAATATTTCTGTATAAATAACTCCTTCCACAACGTATATATCTGCCACTTATAGTCCAGTGTGGCTAATATATAGAAAAATATGTTTTCCCTAAAATTTAGTAGGGTGCCGTTCAGTCGTCTAGCCGTCCATAGCGTTTCTACTCGTACGGATTCTTCATTCGTCACTCCAAGCAACGTTTGTAAGTTTTACAATATAACTAAAACAATTCTTACCTACTAAACTGTCCCTGATGTGATGTCTGTAGGAGTGTTTTCATGCATATTTGTACGTGCTATCGTAATATAATGATGCTAGCATCATTAGCATGAGCTAATAACTGCATTCTTTTTGTATTGTTTTATCACAAATTCCTCAGTAAATCCACCAAAACGTCACCGCGGAGTTATTGAGTCTGTTTAGCTGATTGGAGGGCTAGCTTGCGCAGCTAGCGGGTCCATGACCATGACTTCTGTTTTGTTTGATCAGCCGTTTTACTGCCATGTTACGAAACAATGAATGTAAATAAACATTTACAAAATATTTCTGTATAAATAACTCCTTCCACAACGTATATATCTGCCACTTATAGTCCAGTGTGGCTAATATATAGAAAAATATGTTTTCCCTAAAATTTAGTAGGGTGCCGTTCAGTCGTCTAGCCGTCCATAGCGTTTCTACTCGTACGGATTCTTCATTCGTCACTCCAAGCAACGTTTGTAAGTTTTACAATATAACTAAAACAATTCTTACCTACTAAACTGTCCCTGATGTGATGTCTGTAGGAGTGTTTTCATGCATATTTGTACATGTTATTATAATGTATTGACGCTAGCGTCGTTAGCATGAGCTAATAACGGCATTCTTTTTGTATTGTTTTATCACAAATTCCTCAGTAAATCTGCCAAAACGTCACCGCGGAGTTATCGAGTCTGTTTAGCTGATTGGAGGGCTAGCTTGCGCAGCTAGTGGGTCCATGACCATGACTTCTGTTTTGTTTGATCAGCCATTTTACTGCCATGTTACGAAACCATGAATGTAAATAAACATTTACAAAATATTTCTGTATAAATAACTCCTTCCACAACGTATATATCTGCCACTTATAGTCCAGTGTGGCTAATATATATTAAAAAAAAAATTCCCTTAATTTTTGTAGGGTGCCGTTCGGTCGTCTAGCCGTCCATAGCGTTTCTACTCGTACGGATTCTTCATTCATCACTCCAAGCAACGTTTGTAAGTTTTACAATATAACTAAAACAATTCTTACCTACTAAACTGATGCTAGCATCGTTAGCATGAGCTAATAACGGCATTCTTTTTGTATTGTTTTATCACAAATTCCTCAGTAAATCCGCCAAAACGTCACCGCAGAGGTATTGAGTCTGTTTAGCTGATTGGAGGGCTAGCTTGGGTCCATGACCATGACTTCTGTTTTGTTTGACCAGCCGTTTTACTGCCGTGTTACAAAACAATTAAAGTATGTAAATAAACATTTACAAAATATTTCTGTGTAAATAACGCATACCACAACATTTATATATCTGCGACTTATAGTCCGGTGTGGCTAATATATGGAAAAACTAATATTTTTAAAACCTAGTGGGTGTGGCTTATACACCGGTGTGCAAAATATGGTTACAAATAGTAAATAGTGACATGCATACATGTTGTATGTGCTGATGTAGTTCTGTTGTTGTTGTTGTTAAAAATAAATAAAAAAGTGTTATTATCAGGACGATGACCTCACCACGTCATAGACGTCCTCCTCAGGTTGGGGCACGTAGAGCAGAGCGTGGTCGTCCTCGCCCACCTTCACACGCAGGTAGTGAGCAGACACCTCCAGGTTGTGTTTCTGCAGGGAGGACAACCTCTCATTACTACACCTGAGTGCCTCAATCACACACTCACACTTCTATGTGACACACTGACAGCGTGCATTGATCCCCCACACCACGCGTGTGTGTGTGTGTGTGTGTGTGTGTGTGTGTGTGTGTGTGTGTGTGTGTGTGTGTGTGTGTGTGTGTGTGTGTGTGTGTGTGTGTGTGTGTGTGTGTGTGTGTGTGTGTGTGTGTGTGTGTGTGAGAAGTGACATAAATCATGGTCCCAAAAACATGGCATCTAATAGACAATGTCACATTTGCACCCCTGCTGGTGACATCTATCAACATGAGGGTGGTCCCAAAAAGGAGGGGTTTTGTGTGGGTTTTTAAAAAGTGCTCCCCCTCTGGCCAACATATGTAAAAACAAGTGTGTCAGAAATTGAAATGCACCCCCCTTGGCCAAAATTAATAAAGTAAATATGTATATAGAGACATGCTGTAATAACTTGAAGTAAATAATACGATTAAAAAGCAATTACAAATTAAAAAAATTATTTAAAAAAATAAATAAACTAAAAGCAGTCTTTTTCTCACAGTGTCGACTTTTTTCTTATAAAATTGGGAACAATTTCTCATATTCTTTCTGTTTCTGTAATATTGCATAATTTTCTCGTAAAATAATTACTTTAATGTCAAATTATTACTTTTTAATGCAAAATGGTGACATTTGTCATATAAAATTCTAAGTTTAATCACAATATAGCCAATTTGTTTGTTGTTCTTGTAAAATAGTGAATTTTTTTTAGTAAAATGATGACTTTTGTCATAATTTTGCCAATTTTTTTGTTGTTCTTGTAAAACAGTGACATTTTTTTGTGTAAAATGATGACTTTTGTCATCATTTTGCCAAGCAAAATTCCGATCATTGTTATAATATTGCCAAAATTTAAAAGTTTTCTTATAAAATTGTGACTTTTGTCGCGTAAAATTACGACTCTTTTCATAAAATTGCCAACATTTTAAGCTTTTCTCGTAAATATATTAAAAAAAAATGGTCAATTACTTTTTAACGCAAAATGGTGATATTTGTTGTATCAAATTCTGACTTTTATCACAATATTGCCAATTTTTTTGTTGTTCTTGTAAAATAGTGAAATTTTTTGAGTACAATTATGACTTTAGTCATAATTTTGCCAAGAAAAATTCCAATTATTATCATAATATTGCCAATTTGTTTGTTGTTCTTGTAAAATAGTGAATTTTGTTTGTAAAATTATGACTTTTGTCATGATTTTTCCAATTGTTTTGTTGTTCTTGTAAAATAGTGAATTTTTTTTAGTAAAATTATGACTTTTGTCATAAATTTGCCAATTTTTTTGTTCTTGTAAAACAGTGACATTTTTTTTAGTAAAATGATGACTTTTGTCATCATTTTGCCAAGCAAAATTCCGATCATTGTTATAATATTGCCAAAAATTTAAAGTTTTCTTATAAAATTGTGACTCTTGCCGCATAAAATTACGACTCTTTTCATAAAATTGCCAACATTTTAAGCTTTTCTCGTAAATATATATATATTTTTTGTCAATTACTTTTTAACGCAAAATGGTGACATTTGTCATATCAAATTCGGACTTTTATCACAATATTGCCAATTTTTTTGTTGTTCTTGTAAAACAGTGACATTTTTTTTAGTAAAATGATGACTTTTGTCATCATTTTGCCAAGCAAAATTCCCGTCATTGTTATAATATTGCCAAAATTTAAAAGTTTTCTTATAAAATTGTGACTTTTGCCGAGTAAAATTACGACTCTTTTCATAAAATTGCCAACATTTTAAGCTTTTCTCATAAAATATTTTTTTTTTTTGTCAATTACTTTTTAACGCATAATGGTGACATTTATCGTATACAATTCTGACTTTTATCAAATTATTGCCAATTTTTTTGTTGTTCTTGTAAAACAGTGAAATTTTTTTTAGTAAAATGATGACTTTTGTCATAATTTTGCCAAGCAAAATTCCCATCATTGTTATAATATTGCCAAAATTTAAAAGTTTTCTTATAAAATTGTGACTTTTGTCGCATAAAATTACGACTCTTTTCATAAAATTGCCAACATTTTAAGCTTTTCTCGTAAATATTTTTTATTTTTTTGTCAATTACTTTTTAACGCAAAATGGTGACATTTGTTGTATCAAATTCTGAATTTTATTTACAATATTGCCAATTTTTTTGTTGTTCTTGTAAAATAGTGACATTTTTTGAGTAAAATTATGACTTTAGTCATAATTTTGCCAAGAAAAATTCCGATTATTATAAAAACATTGCCAAAATGTAAATGTTTTCTTATAAAATTGTGACTTTTGTCGAGTAAAATTACGACTCTTTTCATAAAATTGCCAACATTTTAAGCTTTTCTCGTAAAATTAATTGTTTTTTTGTCAATTACTTTTTAACGCTAAATGATGACATTTGCCGTATAAAATTCTGACTTTTATCACAATATTGCCAATTTTGTTTGTTGTTCTTGTAAAACAGTGAAATTTTTTTGTGTAAAATTATGACTTTTGTCATAATTTTGCCAAGTAAAATTCAGATTATTATTATAATATTGCCAAAATTTAAAGGTTTTCTTATAAAATTGTGACTTTTGTCGAGTAAAATTACGACACTCTTCATAAAATTGCCAACATTTTAAGCTTTTCTTGTACAAATGTTTGTAAAATTGCGACTGTTATTGAGTAAAATTCCAACTTTTTTGTTTTTTATGTATTTTACAATGTAGTGCTTTTATATTTCCTGTATTTTACCTTATTATTAAATTCTGACTTTTATCACAATATTGCCAATTTTTTTGTTGTTCTTGTAAAATAGTGCCTTTTTTTGAGTGTCATAATTTGCCAAATTTTTGTTGTTCTTGTAAAACAGTGACATTTTTTGAGTAAAATTATGACTTTTGTCATAATTTTGCCAAATTGTTTGTTGTTCTTGTAAAATAGTGAATTTTTTTTGTAAAATTATGACTTTTGTCATGATTTTGCCAAATTGTTTGTTGTTCTTGTAAAATAGTGAATTTTTTTGTAAAATTATGACTTTTTCATAATTTTGCCAATTTTTTTGTTCTTGTAAAATAGTGAATTTTTTTTGTAAAATGATGACTTTTGTCATCATTTTGCCAAGCAAAATTCCCATCATTGTTAT
Source organism: Entelurus aequoreus (assembly GCF_033978785.1). NCBI lineage: Eukaryota > Metazoa > Chordata > Actinopteri > Syngnathiformes > Syngnathidae > Entelurus > Entelurus aequoreus. Next base: position 2,909,234 of record NC_084735.1, on the reverse strand, counting down.
AATATTGCCAAAATTTAAAAGTTTTCTTATAAAATTGTGACTTTTGTCGAGTAAAATTACGACTCTTTTCATAAAATTGCCAACATTTTAAGCTTTTCTCGTAAATATATATATTTTTTTTACTTTTTAACGCAAAATGGTGACATTTGTCGTATCAAATTCTGACTTTTATCACAATATTGCCAATTTTTTTGTTGTTCTTGTAAAATGGTGACATTTTTTGAGTAAAATTATGACTTTAGTCATAATTTTGCCAAGAAAAATTCCAATTATTATCATAATATTGCCAAAATGTAAAAGTTTTCTTATACAATTGTGACTTTTGTCGAATAAAATTACGACTCTTTTCATATAATGGCCAACATTTTAAGCTTTTCTCGTAAAATTACTTTTTTTTTTGTCAATTACTTTTTAACGCAAAATGGTGACATTTATCGTATAAAACCCTGACTTTTATCACAATATTGCCAATTTTTTTGTTGTTCTTGTAAAATAGTGAAATTTTTTGAGTAAAATTATGACTTTAGTCATAATTTTGCCAAGAAAAATTCCGATTATATCATAATATTGCCAAAATGTAAATGTTTTCTTATAAAATTGTGACTTTTGTCGCGTAAAATTACGACTCTTTTCATAAAATTGCCAACATTTTAAGCTTTTCTCGTAAAATTACTTTTTTTTTTGTCAATTACTTTTTAACGCAAAATGGTGACATTTATCGTATAAAACTCTGACTTTTATCACAATATTGCCAATTTTTTTGTTGTTCTTGTAAAATATTGAATTTTTTTGAGTAAAATTACGACTTTTGTCATATTTTTGCCAAGAAAAATTCAGATTATTATTATAATATTGCCAAAATGTAAAAGTTTTCTTATAAAATTGTGACTTTTGTCGAGTAAATTTACGACTCTTTTCATAAAATTGCCAACATTTTAAGCCTTTCTTGTCAAATTGCGACTGTTATTGAGTAAAATTCCAACTTTTTTAGTTTTTATGTATTTTACAATGTGGTGCTTTTATATTTCCTGTATTTCATATTATTATTAATTTGAACTGTTTTATATTTTAATTTTTTTTTGTCCTGTAAAGCGTCTTTGAGTACTCTGAAAAGCACTATACCAAATAAAATGTATTATTATTATTACTTTTCTTTATGTCAAATTATTACTTTTTAACGCAAAATGGTGACATTTGTCATATTAAATTCTGACTTGTTTCACAATATTGCCAATTTTTTTGTTGTTCTTGTAAAATAGTGATTTTTTTTTTAGTAAAATGATGACTTTTGTCATCATTTTGCCAATTTAGTTATTAGAGAGTTCCGGTCGGACATTTTTTCACGGGATGCATTTCCGGTGTTGTTTCCGGATGAGAATAAATGTACTCCATACCTTTTGTATGAAAATAGACCTGAATAGACCCGCTCATCTGCAGTGCGCCTTATAATCCGGTGTGCCCTTTGGTCCGGAAAATACGATAATTGCACGTGCTGACCGATTATCGCCGCCGATATTAAGTAGTTCGACATGTATCGGCGTTAGCCTTTTTTATCTGTGTTGAATTGATAATAGTAATCAGTCTCAATGATCGCCATTACTGTCACTTTAAATGTAACAACCTTTTTTTAATCCGACAAGCCATTTAAAACGGCTTATTTTGGCAAAATAAATATCAGCTCCAAATATCGGTATCGGCCTCCCTCACTACTAACATTTGGTATCGGCCCTGAAAAAAAAGGCAGCGGTGGATGTCTGGTGCTGATGACCCACCTTGCACACGGCACTCAGGACCTCCAGCGCCGTGTCTCCGGGCTGCACCACGGCCAGGACGGGCTGGTCGTTGGGCAGGCACACCCAGGAGGGCGCCAGGTTCTCCGGGACCCAGATGTCGTTGTCTGGGGTCAGCTGGGGAAGACTTTTCACCGAGCTCTCCCTGTCCTTCTGGAAGCACACAGTCGGAAATCATCAACGTGTGGTCAAACTCAAATGAGAAATAGCTGAAAAATGTCAATTATTTTTTCTATTAAAAAAAAATAAAAAGGAAGAAAAGTAGGGCTGTGCATCTTTGGGCACCACAAGATTCCATTCTTGGTGTATCGATTCAGAATCGACTCTCAATTCAAAATCCGTAACATTGGGTGCCAGTTCTATGACTAATTATATTCCTCCATAAAATATATCTGATACACTTCTATATTACTTAACAAAATCTGCTTTTGTTTGATAAAATTATACGCAAACATTTAATAAAGTGAGAGACAGGACAGATTTTGGAAAAAAAATTAAAATAAATTTTAAAAAACTGTTTTTTTTTAATCGATTTTTTTTTTAAATTGCAGAATTATACATAAGAATCACGATTCATTCGGAAAACATTTTTTTTGTTGACACTAGCTGCAATTTTTTTTTAAAAATAAATACTTCTTTTTTTTTTTCAATAAATTTTGGATTTTTTGGAAGAATCGTTACACGTGAGAATCGCGTTTCATTCAAAAATCAATTTTTGTTGACACTCGCAGAAAAAAAAATAAAAATTGTATTCGATTTTGGGTTTTTTGGAAGAATCGATTTGACACTCGCTGCAAAAAAATAACTAAAAAAAATACATATAGTTTTTAAAATCGATTTTTTTATTTTTTAAACAATTGTTAGACATAAGAATCGCGATTCATTCGGAAATTGATATTTTGTTGACACTCGCTGCAAAAAAAAAAATAATTTTTTTTTTAATCGATTTTTTATTTTTAAAAGAATTTTTATACATAAAATCGCGATTCATTCTAAAATCGATTTTTTTGTTGACACTCACGGCAAATTTTTTTTTTAAAATATATAATTTTTTCCAAATCGAATTGTTACACATGAGAATCGCGTTTCATTCGAAAATCGATTTTTGTTGACACTCGCTGCAAATTTTCTTTTTTTAAATCAATTTTAGATTTTTTTTTTTGAGGAATTGTTACACGTTAAGAATCGCAATTAATTCAAAAATCGATATGTTGACACTCGCTGCAAAATAACAAAATAAAAATACATAGTGTTTTAAAAAGCGTTTTTTTTCTTTTTTAAGAATTGTTAGACGTAAGAATCGCGATTCATTCGAAAATTGGTATTTTGTTGACACTCGCTGCAAAAAAATAAAATAAAAAATTAATTATTTTTTTTTAAATCGATTTTTTATTTTATAAGAATTGTTGTACATAAGAATCACGATTCATTCGAAAATGGATTTTTTTGTTGACACTCGCTGCAAAAAAAAAAAAAAAAAACTAATTTGTTTTAATTACATTTTAGATTTTTTTGAAGAATCGTTACACATGAGAATCGCGTTTCATTCGAAAATCGATATTTGTTTACACTCGCTGCAGAAAATTTAAAAAAATGTAAATACTTTTTTTTTTTTTAATTCGATTTTTGATTTTTGGGAAGAATTGTTACACATAAGAATTGCGATTAATTCAAAAATGTATTTTTGTTGACACTCGCTGCAAATATCTTTTTTTAAATAAATAAAATACATATATTTTTTAAAATCAATTTTAGATTTTTTTTTTGAGGAATCATTACACGTTAAGAATCACGATCCATTCGAAAATCTATTTGTTGACACTCGCTGCAAAAAAATAAAAATACATAGTGTTTTTAAAATCGATTTTTTTTTTTTTTTTAAGAATTGTTAGACATAAGAATCCCGATTCATTCGAAAATGTATATTTTGTTGACACTCGCTGCAAAAAAATAAAATAAAAAATACATATATTTTTTTTTTAATCGATTTTTTATTTTTATAAGAATTGTAATACATAAGAATCGGGATTCATTTGAAAATCAATTTTTTGTTGACACTCACTGCAAATAAAAAAACATAACATTTTTTAATTCGATTTTTTATTTTTTTTAAGAAATGTTACACATAAGTATCGCAATTCATTTGAAAATGAATCGCTGCTAAAAAATAAAAATAAAAATGTAATTTTTTTTTTAAATCGAAGAAGAATCAAATAAGAATTGTGATTTAATTAAAAAATATATATGTATATTCTTTTAATCGATTTTACATTTTTTTGAAGAATTGTTACACATAAGAAACGCGGTTCATTCAAAAATCTATTGTTTTTGACACTCACTGCAAGTATATATATATATATATATATATATATATATATATATATATATATATATATATATATATATATATATATATATATATATATATATATATATATATATATATATATATATATATATATATGTATATATGTATATTTCTATACATGTATATATATATATATGTATATATATATATGTATATATATATATATACATATATATATATATATATATATATATATATACATTTTTAAAGCGATTTTTTTTTTAAGAATTGTTGAACGTAAAGATCATGGTTCATTCGAAAATCGCTTTTTTTTTTTACACTCACTGCAAAAAAATAAATACATAATTGAAAAAAAAATCGATTTTGGATTTTTTTGAAGAATTGTTACTTATAAGAATCGCGATTCATTCGAAAATCGATTTTTGTTGACATTCGCTGCTAAAAAAATAAAAATAAATTAAAAAAAATAAAAATACATTTAAAATCGATTTTTTTGGAAGAATTGTTACACATAAGAATTGCGAGTAATTCGGACATTGATTTTTTTGTTGACACTCACTGCAAAAAAAACCCGCCAAAAAAAAAAAAAAAGTTTTTAAAATCGAGTTTTGATTTTTTGGAAGAATTGTTACACATAAGAATCGTGGTTCATTCGAAAACTTTTTTTGTTGTTGTTGACACTCGCTGTAATAAAAACCAACAAAAAAAAACCTATAAGATACATTTTTTATTTTTTTGAAGAATTGTTACACATAAGAAACGCGGTTCATTCGAAAATCGATTGTTTTTATAAATAAATAAAAATATGTATATGTAACAAAAAAAATTTATATATATATATATATACATATATTATTTTTTTAAATCGATTTTTTGGGGGGGGGGTAGAATTGTTACACGCAAAGATCACGATTAATTGGAAAATAAAAGCATTTGTTGACACTCCCTGCATGGTCCTTAGCTCTAAAAGTGCTGACTGTGATGGTGGAGATCTAATGACAAGAAGATGCCATCAGAACATGTGCGTGTTGGCCCCCTTGTGACCTTTGCGCCCATCGCCGTGACCCTGGACAATCTGCCAGCCCAATCTGCGTCTGCTGGATCCACGCTATCATATCTCCTGCTATCAGGTGACAGCTTCCAGCACCTTCTTTGTTCTTGCCGCTTCCCCCCCTATCCCTCCTGATGGCAGGGGGGGAGCAAGTTTCATCCAAATATCACCATCCCGACACATAAGTAGGGAGGCAAGATCAAGGGGGGTGCAGAACTTGTACATCCCCCCCCGTCAGGCTCCCTGAACCCTCACCAACCCTGCTCAGCACCATCTGGCCGGCGGGGGGGGGGGTCTCAGCCACGCAGTACTCGGCGAGACTCTTTCTCAAATCCCAGCTGCCATCAGTGGGATTCACCCAAAATCTCAGAGAAATCCTTCAGCTGCGACCGTTTGGAAGCCATCCGGTGTAGGTGGTCTCTCTGGGTGTTGCATTGTGGTCTATCCTACTATTATGTTGGATCCACTATGGACTGGACTCTCATTATTATGTTAGATCCACTATGGACTGGACTCTCATTATTATGTTAGATCCACTATGGACTGGACTCTCACTATTATGTTAGATCCACTAGGGACTGGACTCTCACACTATTATGTTAGATCCACTATGGACTGGACTCTCACTATTATGTTAGATCCACTATGGACTGGACTCTCACACTATTATGTTAGATCCACTATGGACTGGACTCTCACACTATTATGTCAGATCCACTATGGACTGGACTCTCACACTATTATGTTAGATCCACTATGGACTGGACTCTCATAATATTATGATGTTATTGGGCACGAGCTAATAACCATGACTTCTGTTTTGTTTGATCGGCCGTTTTACTGCCGCGTTACATTGGAAACAATTAAGGTATGTAAATAAACATTTCCACAATATTTTTGTGTAAATAACTCATTCCACAATGTATGCGGTGCGGCTAATGAATGGAAAAATATTTTTCTAAAATTTAGTAAACCAGGGCGCTCTAGAGTCCGGAAAAAAAAACATTTTTTTCTTTCGTAAAGTAACAATTAGCTATAATAAATCACTTTTTTAAAAGTAATTTTCTGAACACTCTATATATTTTGCACAAAATAATATTTGCTCATGAATTCATGTTATTAATAATAGTAATAATAATAATAATTATATTTTATTTGTAAAAAGCACTTTATATTGAGTAAACAACTAAATCACACACTAGATAACATCTTGGGGAAGCTTTCCACACTGCAAAGAGAAGTTATGATCAATTTGATTGAAATCTATTTGCTCGTCCTAACCAAAACATTCCTTGTTTACAATTTATCATGGTTTCTGAACTAAATCACAAACTGGATAACATCTTGGGTAAGCTTTCCGCTCTGCAAAGCGAATTTATGATCAATTTGGCTGACATGTATTTGCTGTCCCTAACCAAAACAATCCTTGTTTACAATTGTATAATGGTTTCTGAACTAAATCACAAACTGGATAACATCTTGGGTAAGCTTTCCGCTCTGCAAAGCGAATTTATGATCAATTTGACTGGAATGTATTTGTTCTCCCTAACCAAAACAATCCTTGTATACAATTTATCATGGTTTGTGAAGTAAATCACAAACTGGATAACATCTTGGGGAAGCTTTACGCACTGCAAAGCGAAGTTATGATCAATTTGACGAGAATGTATTTGCTATCCTCAACCAAAACAATCCTTGTTTACAATTTATCATGGTTTCTGAACTAAATCACAAACTGGATAACATCTGGGGGAAGCTTTCCGCTCTGCAAAGCGAAGTTATGATCAATTTGGCTGACATGTATTTGCTGTCCCTAACCAAAACAATCCTTGTTTACAATTTTATAATGGTTTCTGAACTAAATCACAAACTGGATAACATCTTGGGGAAGCTTTACGCACTGCAAAGCGAAGTTATGATCAATTTGACGAGAATGTATTTGCTATCCCTAACCAAAACAATCTTTGTACACAATTTATCATGGTTTGTGAAGTAAATCACAAACTGGATAACATCTTGGGTAAGCTTTCCGCTCTGCAAAGCGAATTTATGATCAATTTGGCTGACATGTATTTGCTGTCCCTAACCAAAACAATCCTTGTATACAATTTATCATGGTTTGTGAAATAAATCACAAACTGGATAACATCTTGGGGAAGCTTTACGCACTGCAGAGCGAAGTTATGATCAATTTGACGAGAATGTATTTGCTATCCTCAACCAAAACAATCCTTTCTTACAATTTATCATGGTTTCTGAACTAAATCACAAACTGGATAACATCTTGGGTAAGATTTCCGCTCCGCTAAGCTAAGTTATGATCAATTTGACTAGAATGTATTTGCTGTCCCTAACCAAAACAATCCTTGTTTACAATTTATCATGGTTTCTGAACTAAATCACAAGCTGGATAACATCTGGGGGAAGCTTTCCGCTCTGCAAAGCGAAGTTATGATCAATTTGACTAGAACGTATTTGCTGTCCCTAACCAAAACAACTTTTTTTTTTTGTAAAGTAACAATTAGCTATAGTAAATCACTTTTTTGAAAGTAATTTTCTGAACACTCTATATATTTTGCACACAAAAATGTTGTCTCATGAATTCATGTTAATAATAATAGTAATAATAATAACAGATTTTATTTGTAAAAAGCACTTTACATTGAGTAAACAATGTCAAAGTGCTACAGTGTATTAAAAAAATAAAAACTAGAACAGCCAAATAGCTAAAACTAGTATGCATATATCTAAAAAAAAAAAAAAGGCTTTTTTAAAAAGGTTTTTTAAGCCTTTTTTAAAGCATCCACAGTCTGTGGTGCCCTCAGGTGGTCAGGGAGAGCGTTGTTCGTAGCTTTGTCCTCGGATGTTAGTCCGCATGTTAGTCCAAAACCCAAATTAAATTCAAGTTTGAGACAAATAGTATAGAAATCTTCTCACACAATAAAGTGAAAAAGAATACAGATAACAAAGGCCACAGTTTGACCCTGTAGCGGACTATTTCTGCTTACAGTATTTTCTGTGGGGGGGGGAAGAAAGTGGTCCCCTTCGAGCATGCATGATGTGCTTTGAGGCCTGCGGCTAGCCGTGCTGTGCGTGGGTGGAAGCAGATCCACCTCCCAAAGACCCACTGGGGACCCTTCCACGGCGTTGAGAGTGGGTTCTCTCGTCTCCAAATGTGTACTCTTGAGTACTTCATCGAGAACGGAATGGAGGGAATTCATATTCATATGTGCATCCTTTTGCAGCTGCAAATGTAATCAAGTATAAAAATAACGTTGATAGGTGCACAGAAAGTGGATGAAGGAAGGAAAAGGACTTCATCATGAAAGAGCTCAAGGAGGTGGAAAATGGAGGGTTGTTGCTAGCCTGGAGGGCGCAGAGAACATTTGTAAGCCGCTATCAGACGCTCCAGTCATTTATAAAGACGACATACTATTTTACTCTCTGGCTCTCAACAAAGGCGGACGCTTCCCTTCCCTCTTCCTTATCGCTCCTGCTTTTGTTCTTTGGGTTTTTTGTCAAGTTTTTTCCAAGTTTCTTGGAGCCTCTTTTTGCACTTCTTTCCTAACCTAAGAAGTGGAATTGATCAACTTGACTGAAATGTATTTGCTCGCCCTAACCAAAACGTTCCTTGTTTACAATTTATCATGGTTTCTGAACTAAATCACAAACTGGATAACATCTTGGGTAAGCTTTCCGCTCTGCAAAGCGAATTTATGATCAATGTGACTGACATGTATTTGCTCGCCCTAACCAAAACAATCCTTGTTTACAATTTATTATGGTTTCTGAACTAAATCACAAACTGGATAACATCTTGGGTAAGCTTTCCACTCTGCAAAGCGAATTTATGATCAATTTGACTGACATGTATTTGCTCGCTCTAACCAAAACAATCCTTGTTTACAATTTATCATGGTTTCTGAACTAAATCACAAACTGGATAACATCTTGGGTAAGCTTTCCGCTCTGCAAAGCGAAGTAATGATCAATTTGACTAAAATGTATTTGGTCGCCCTAACCAAAAAAATCCTTGTTTACAATTTATCATGGTTTCTGAACTAAATCACAAACTGGATAACATTTAGGGGAAGCTTTCCACACTGCAAAGAGAAGTTATGATCAATTTGACTGAAATGTGTATTGTCGCCCTAACCAAAACGTTCCTCGTTTACAATTTATCATGGTCTCTGAACTAAATCACAAACTGGATAACATCTTGGGGAAGCTTTCCGCTCTGCAAAGCGAAGTAATGATCAATTTGACTAGAATGTATTTGCTCACCCTAACCAAAACAATCCTTTCTTACAATTTATCATGGTTTCTGAACTAAATCACAAACTGGATAACATCTTGGGTAAGCTTTCCGCTCTGCAAAGCGAAGTAATGATCAATTTGACTAGAATGTATTTGCTCGCCCTAACCAAAACAATCCTTGTTTATAATTTATTATGGTTTCTGAACTAAATCCCAAACTGGATATCATCTTGGGGAAGCTTTCCACACTGCAAAGAGAAGTTATGATCAATTTTACTGAAATGTATTTGCTCGCCCTAACCAAAACGTTCCTTGTTTACAATTTATCATGGTTTCTGAACTAAATCACAAACTGGATAACATCTGGTGGAAGCTTTACGCACTGCAAAGCGAAGTTATGATCAATTTGACTGACATGTATTTGCTCTCCCTAACCAAAACAATCCTTTCTTAGAATTTATTATGATTTCTGAACTGAATCACAAACTGGATAACATCTGGGGGAAGCTTTCCGCTCTGCAAAGCGAAGTAATGATCAATTTGACTAGAATGTATTTGCTCGCCCTAACCAAAAAAATCCTTGTTTACAATTTATCATGGTTTCTGAACTAAATCACAAACTGGATAACATCTTGGGTAAGCTTTCCACTCTGCAAAGCGAATTTATGATCAATTTGACTGACATGTATTTGCTCGCCCTAACCAAAACAATCCTTGTTTACAATTTATTATGGTTTCTGAACTAAATCCCAAACTTGATAACATCTTGGGGAAGATTTCCACACTGCAAAGAGAAGTTATGAACAACTTGACTGAAATCTATTTGCTCGCCCTAACCAAAACGTTCCTTGTTTACAATTTATCATGGTTTCTGAACTAAATCACAAACTGGATAACATCTTGGGGAAGCTTTCCGCTCTGCAAAGCGAAGTTATGATCAATTTGACGAGAATGTATTGGCTCTCCCTAACCAAAACAATCCCTTCTTACAATTTATCATGGTTTCTGAACTAAATCACAAACTGGATAACATCTTGGGTAAGCTTTCCGCTCTGCAAAGCGAAGTTATGTTCAATTTGACTAGAATGTATTTGCTGTTGTATATGGAGAGAAAACTTACAGATTTCTCGCTGGCCGAGTCTTCAAAGGTCTGCTCTACGGGCGGCTTGGGCGTCTCTCCCCCGTCAACAAACACCTGCCGGGGACAGGAAGTGCGTGGTTATGACCTCACCTGAAAGTAACCCACATTGTTCACTACCTGGCTGATGGAGGGGTGTCCCTTGGACTTCCTGCGTGCGGCGGTGTCCAGACCCCACAGGGAGGAGAAGCGGCTGCGACGCTTGCTGAAGGTGCGATGGACCGCCTGACTCCGCCTCTTCACGCTGCTCTCCGTGCGGGCAGACACCTGCGGGTCACAGCAGTCCTTCATTTACACTGCACCTGTACTCTGTGCATTATGAGGCACGTGTATGGAGTATGGATAGCTGGAGCCTATCCCAGCTCAATTTGGATAAGAAGTGGGGCAGCTGGAGCCTATCCCAGCTCAATTTGGGTAAGAAGTGGGGCAGCTGGAGCCTATCCCAGCTCAATTTGGGTAAGAAGTGGGGCAGCTGGAGCCTATCCCAGCTCAATTTGGGTAAGAAGTGGGGCAGCTGGAGCCTATCCCAGCTCAATTTGGGTAAAAAGTGGGGTAGCTGGAGTCTATCCCAGCTCAATTTGGGTAAAAAGTGGGGTAGCTGGAGCTATCCCAGCTCAATTTGGGTAAAAAGTGGGGTAGCTGGAGTCTATCCCAGCTCAATTTGGGTAAAAAGTGGGGTAGCTGGAGCTATCCCAGCTCAATTTGGGTAAGAAGTGGGTTAGCTGGAGCCTATCCCAGCTCAATTTGGGTAAGAAGTGGGTTAGCTGGAGTCTATCCCAGCTCAATTTGGGTAAGAAGTGGGGTAGCTGGAGCCTATCCCAGCTCCATTTGGGTAAGAAGTGGGGTAGCTGGAGCCTATCCCAGCTCCATTTGGGTAAGAAGTGGGGTAGCTGGAGTCTATCCCAGCTGCATTTGGGTAAGAAGTGGGGTAGCTGGAGTCTATCCCAACTCCATTTGGGTAAGAAGTGGGGTAGCTGGAGCCTATCCCAGCTCAATTTGGGTAAGAAGTGGGGTAGCTGGAGTCTATCCCAGCTCAATTTGGGTAAGAAGTGGGGTAGCTGGAGTCTATCCCAGCTCAATTTGGGTAAGAAGTGGGGTAGCTGGAGTCTATCCCAGCTCAATTTGGGTAAGAAGTGGGTTAGCTGGAGCCTATCCCAGCTGAATTTGGATGAGGGGGTGGGTTAGTTGGAGCCTATCCCAGCTGAAGTTGGGTGGGAGGTGGGGTAGCTGCAGCCTATCCCAGTTCTATTTGTATGAGGGGCGGGGTAGCTGGGTTCTATCCCAGCTCAATTTGGGTGAGGTGTCGTAGCTGGAGTCTATCCCAGCTGAATTTGGGTAAGAAGTGGGGTGGCTGGAGCCTATCCCAGCTGAATTTGGATGAGGGGCAGGGTAGTTTCTGCCTTCCCCAGCTGAATTCGGGCAAGGCGGCGTAGCTGGAGTCTATCCCAGCTCAATTGGGTGAGAGGCGGGGTAGCTGGAGCCTAACCCAGCTAAATTTGGACGAGAAAAATGAAACAGTTATGAAATTTCCTTGGTGCGAAAAAGCTCGGACACGTTTTGTTTACGCTCACATTCCCCATCGACGACGTTGTCTCCCACTGCCTGCTGTGTCTTTACAAGCGGCCTCCATTAGCGGGATTACGTCAAAGCCACTTAACCGATCCCCCATGAAGCTTTTGGAGACCATTTGGATTTCTTCCCACTATTTACCCTTTTCAATGTTGCTTTTTCTCCCCACTATTTACCCTTTTCAATGTTTCTTTTTCTCCCCACTATTTACCCTTTTCAATGTTTCTTTTTCTCCCCACTATTTACCCTTTTCAATGTTTCTTTTCCTCCCCCCCTCCACAATATCATCATCAGTAGCGGCGGGTTCATTTTCGGTCACTTTAGTTTTTCAATGAGAACTTGCTGGGGGTAAAAACAATTGTGTGTTAACGTCTGACAGGGGCAGACGGGGGGAGACGGGGGGGGGGGAGACAGGGGGGAGAGTGGGAATGGGGTGTGAAGGAGATAAGGAGACAAAGGAAGGGAGGATGTAGGCAGTAAGGAAGGGAAGGAGGGTGGGAAGAGAAAAGGCTGCTTTGTGGGAAAGTGCCTCAGGGATGGCACACTTTATATTGATCCACCCGCCAATCAACACCCTCCACCTCTGGTGTGTGTGTGTGTGTGTGTGTGTGTGTGTGTGTGTGTGTGTGTGTGTGTGTGTGTGTGTGTGTGTGTGTGTGTGTGTGTGTGTGTGTGTGTGTGTGTGTGTGTGTGTGTGTTCTTGTATGTCTGCCCTTCTTAGGACATCAACAAAGAAAAGTAGCTTCCATATGAGGAGGTGTGAACAAGTGATGACATAAATCATGGTCCCAATAACATTGCATCTAATAGAGAGCCAAATACTAGAGTCCGTGAACATTGCTCCAAGACAACTCTGCGGTCGTACCAGCGCGTGGAAGGAGGACACGGAGAAGATTCCCAGCCGACCCATGACCAGCTTGGTGGGACGCGAGGCGAAGCCCAGCAGGCGTTTGGGGTTGGGAGGCTCGCCGCCCTGCAGGCTGGCCAGGTAACAGCGGCAGCGGAACAAGTCCATGTGGAGCCTCTCCAGGTTCTGCTCCCACAGGAAGATCTGAGGGGAAGGAAAACAGAAAACAGAAAAAATGAAGATTTCGAACATGCTTGACTTTCTTGTTCCGAGGAGAAGACGTGAGACGTGGGAGTGATGAATTTGGGTGAGAGGCGGGGGAGGGGGTAGCCAGAACCTATCCCAAGCTGAATTTGGGCGAGAGCCGGGGTAGCTGGAACCTATTGCAGCTGAATTTGGATGAGGGGCAGGGTAGTTGGAGCCTAGCCCAGTTTAATTTGGGTGAGGCGGCGTAGCTGGAGTCTATCCCAGCTGAATTTTGGTGAGGTGGCTTAGCTGGAGTCTATCCCAGCTGAATTTGGGCGAGGGGCGGGGTAGCTGGAGCCTACCCCAGCTAAATTTGGACGAGACCTGGAGTTTATCCCAGCTGAATTTGGGCGAGAGGCGGCATAGCTGGAGTCTATCCCAGCTAAATTTGGATGAGGGGCAGGGTAGTTGGAGCCTACCCCAGTTTAATTTGGGTGAGGTGGTGTAGCTGGAGTCTATCCCAGCTGAATTTGGGTGAGGTGGCTTAGCTGGAGTCTATCCCAGCTGAATTTGGGCGAGGGGCGGGGTAGCTGGAGCCTACCCCAGCTAAATTTGGACGAGAGCTGGAGTCTATCCCAGCTGAATTTGGGCGAGAGGCGGCATAGCTGGAGTCTATCCCAGCTTAATTTGGGCGAGAGGCGGGGTAGCTGGAGCCTACTCCAGCTAAATTTGGACGAAAGCTGGAGTTTATCCCAGCTGATTTTGGGTGAGAGGCGGTGCTGCTGGACTCTATCCCAGCTGAATTTCAGCGAGAGGCGGCGTAGCGGGAGTC
>NC_084735.1:2827735-2890235 GCF_033978785.1 Entelurus aequoreus | reverse complement strand
TACACACATACATATATATACATACAAGCACATACATATACTGTATACACATATATATACATACATACATGTATGTATATATATATATACATACATGTATGTATATATATATATGTATATATATGTATATATATATATATATATGCTGTATATATATATATATATATATATATATATGCTGTATATATATATATATATATATATATATATATATATATATATATATATATATATATATATATATATATATATATATATATATATATATATACAGCATATATATATATATAATATATGTATGAAGGGGGCGTCGCCCGGGACAGATTCACTCAAGTAAATGTGAACAGCCGATACGGGCATCTACATCAACTATATGATTTGCCTGAGAAGCTGGACAGGAAAAACTATAAAATAAATAAATAAATAAATAATTTAAGACTTTAGTTTAGGCGGTGGCTCTTTGTTGTTAAGGCGGCCGCCTGAACAACAAAGCGCTGCGGGAAACTGTATGTATATATATATATATATATATATATATATATATATATATATATATATATATATATATATATATATATATATATATATATATATATATATATATATATATATATATATATATATATATACATTCAAACATCACAATAATATTTTTTTCTGTTGTCATTATAGGTATGTTTTCCTAGGAAAAAAGATATAGTCTATAGTGTAATAAGCCTATAACAACATAGCAAGATGTGTAAAAAGTGAGTGTTTAGTGGGTGAGAGATGGTGGAAGAAGCCGCATGACTAGAGAGGAGGTGAGTGACCCTAATATGCTGCCTTCATTGCGAGTGACCCTAATATGCTGCCTTCATTGCACGTCTGCTCCTCCACTGAGTGAATGTCACAGCTGACAGGTGCCATGAATACTAATAAGACATTTTCATAGCTCACAATGCTCGCTGACAGCGTGGCCTTCTTTAACGTGGCACACGTCAACAAACACGTGGCACCTTAGATCTGTGGCACGTGGTCTGAGGCTTTTGAAATCCATTTGACATGCTAATGTTCTCTCAAATTCTTAGCTTCAGTCATAATCAAATGTGCAAGCTCATTATTTACCAGCGTGTCGGGAGTCAATACAACAATGCTGTTTAAGACCAGATCTGATCAGTCTAAGTCTAAGACTAGATATGACCAATCTGAGACTGGCACGGACCAATCTAAGTTTAAGACTAAATCTGACCAGTCTCAGACTAGATTGGACCAATCTGAGTCTACGACTAGATCTGACCAATCTAAGTCTAAAGGCCTACTGAAAGCCACTACTAGCGACCACGCAGTCTGATAGTTTATATATCAATGATGACATCTTAACATTGCAACACATGCCAATACGGCCGAGTTAACTTATAAAGTGACATTTTAAACTTCCCGGGAAATATCCGGCTGAAACGTCGCGGTATGATGACGTATGCGCGTGACGAAGTCCGAGTAACGGAAGTTATGGTACCCCGTAGAATCCTATACAAAAAGCTCTGTTTTCATTTCATAATCCCACAGTATTCTGGACATCTTTTTGCAATTTGTTTAATGAACAATGAAGGCTGCAAAGAAGACAGTTGTAGGTGGGATCGGTGTATTAGCAGCGGACTACAGCAACACAACCAGGAGGACTTTGTTGGAGCGCTAGCCGCACTAGCCGCCGACCTCACCTTGACTTCCTACGTCTCCGGGCCGCCAAACGCATCGGGTGAAGTCCTTCGTCCTTCTGCCGATCGCTGGAACGCAGGTGAGCACGGGTGTTGATGAGTAGATGAGGGCTGGCTGGCGTAGGTGGAGAGCTAATGTTTTTAGCATAGCTCTGTGCGGTCCGGTTGCTAAGTTAGCTTCAATGGCGTCGTTAGCACAGCATTGTTAACCTTCGCCAGCCTGGAAAGCATTAACCGTGTATTTACATGTCCACGGTTTAATAGTATTGTTGATTTTCTATCTATCCTTCCTTCTATCCTTTATTTTTTTGTTTCTATATGCAGTTAAAGCACAATGCTATCACGTTAGCTCGTAGCTAAAGCATTTCGTGGAGATAAAAGGCACTGAATGTCCATTTTGTGTTCTCGACTCTCATTTTCAAGAGGATATAGTATCCCAGGTGGTTTAAAATACAAATCCGTGATCCACAATAGAAAAAGGAGAGAGTGTGGAATCCAATGAGCCAGCTTGTACCTAAGTTACGGTCAGAGCGAAAAAAGATACGTCCTGCACTGCCTCTCAAGTCCTTCACTGTAACGTTCCTCATCCACGAATCTTTCATCCTGGCTCAAATTAATGGGGTAATCATCACTTTCTCGGTCCGAATCTCTCTCGCTCCATTGTAAACAACGGGGAATTGTGAGGAATACTAGCTCCTGTGACGTCACGCTACTTCCGCTACAGGCAAGGCTTTTTTGTTATCAGCGAGCAAAAGTTGTGAACTTTATCGTCGATGTTCTCTACTAAATCCTTTCAGCAAAAATATGGCAATATCGCGAAATGATCAAGTATGACACATAGAATGGATCTGCTATCCCCGTTTAAATAAGAAAAATCATTTCAGTAGGCCTTTAATACTACATACAGTACGACCAATCTAAGTCTAAGACTCGGTCTGACCAGTCTGAGACTAGAACGGACCAATTTAAGTTTAAGAATAGATACAGTAGGACCAATCTAAGTCTAAGTCTAGATCTGACATGTCTGAGACTAGAACGGACCGATCTAAATCTAAGACTAGATCTGACCAGTCTCAGACTAAATCTGACAACAATTGAAGTCAAAGACTAGATACACTAGGACCATTATAAGTCTAAGACTAGATCTGACCAGTCAGAATCGAATGGAGCAATTCAAGTGTATTCATGGCAACAGGTGCCAGGAATACAATGCTGGCCTTCTTTAACGTGGCAGACGTCAACAAACACGTGGCACGTTAGATCTGTGGCACGTGGTCTGAGGCTTTTGAAATCCATTTGACATGCTAATGTTCTCTCCAATTCTTAGCTTCAGTCATGTCAAATGTGCAAGCTCATTATTTACTTACCCCTGTGTCTGGAGTCCTCCTGTAACCCAATGCTGTTTAAGACTAGATCTGACCAGTCTAAGTCTAAGACTAGATATGACCAGTCTGAGACTAGAACGGCCCAATTTAAGTGTAAGACTAGATCTGACCAGTCTCAGACTATATCTGACCAATCTAAGTCTAAGACTATATCTGACCAATCTAAGTCTAAGACTAGATCTGACCAGTTTGAGACTAGAACGTACCATCTACGTCTAAGACTAGATCTGACCAGTCTGAGACTAGAACGGACCAATTTAAGTTTAAGAATAGATACAGTAGGACCAATCTAAGTCTAGGACTAAATCTGACCAGTCTGAGACTAGAACGGCCCAATCTAAGTCTAAGACTAGATCTGATCAGTCTCAGACTAAATCTGATCAATCTAAGTCTAAGACTACATCTGACCAATCTAAGTCTAAGACTACATCTGACCAATCTAAGTCTAAGACTACATCTGACCAATCTAAGTCTAAGACTACATCTGACCAATCTAAGTCTAAGACTATATCTGACCAATCTAAGTCTAAGACTAGATCTGACCAGTCTGAGACTAGAACGGCCCAATCTAAGTCTAAGACTAGATCTGATCAATCTAAGTCTAAGACTAGATCTGATCAATCTCAGACTAGATCTGATCAATCTAAGTCTAAGACTAGATCTGATCAGTCTCAGACTAAATCTGATCAATCTAAGTCTAAGACTAGATCTGAACAGTCTCAGACTAAATCTGATCAATCTAAGTCTAAGACTAGATCTGATCAATCTAAGTCTAAGATGAGATCTGATCAGTCTCAGACTAAATCTCATCAATCTAAGTCTAAGACTAGATCTGACCAATCTAAATCTAAGACTATATCTGACCAGTCTGAGACTAGAACGGCCCAATTTAAGTCTAAGACTAGATCTGACCAGTCTCAGACTATATCTGACCAATCTAAGTCTAAGAATAAATACAGTAGGACCAATCTAAGTCTAAGACTATATCTGACCAATCTAAGTCTAAGACTAGATCTGACCAGTTTGAGACTAGAACGTACCATCTACGTCTAAGACTAGATCTGACCAGTCTGAGACTAGAACGGACCAATTTAAGTTTAAGAATAGATACAGTAGGACCAATCTAAGTCTAGGACTAAATCTGACCAGTCTGAGACTAGAACGGCCCAATCTAAGTCTAAGACTAGATCTGATCAGTCTCAGACTAAATCTGATCAATCTAAGTCTAAGACTAGATCTGATCAGTCTCAGACTAAATCTGATCAATCTAAGTCTAAGACTATATCTGACCAATCTAAGTCTAAGACTACATCTGACCAATCTAAGTCTAAGACTACATCTGACCAATCTAAGTCTAAGACTACATCTGACCAATCTAAGTCTAAGACTAGATCCGACCAGTCTGAGACTAGATCTGATCAATCTAAGCCTAAGACTAGATCTGACCAGTCTGAGACTAGAAGGGACCAATTTAAGTTTAAGAATAAATACAGTAGGACCAATCTAGGTCGAGGACTAAATCTGACCAGTATGAGACTAGAACGGCCCAATCTAAGTCTAAGACTAGATCTGACCAGTCTGACACTAGAACGGCCCAATCTAAGTCTAAGTCTAGATCTGACCAGCCTCGGACTGGATCTGACCAATCTAAGTCTTAGACTAGATATGACCAATCTGAAACTAGATCTGATCAATCTAAGTCTAAGATTAGATACAGTAGGACCAATCTAAGTCTAAGACTAGATATGACCAATCTGAAACTAGATCTGATCAATCTAAGTCTAAGACTAGATACAGTAGGATCAATCTAAGTCTAAGACTAGATCTGACCAATCTGAAACTAGATCTGATCAATCTAAGTCTAAGATTAGATACAGTAGGACCAATCTAAGTCTAAGACTAGATATGACCAATCTGAAACTAGATCTGATCAATCTAAGTCTAAGACTAGATACAGTAGGATCAATCTAAGTCTAAGACTAGATCTGACCAATCTGAAACTAGATCTGATCAATCTAAGTCTAAGACTAGATACAGTAGGACCAATCTAATCTACCAATCTACTAGGTGTGGCAAAATTATTCTCTGCATTTGACCCATCACCCTTGATCACCCCCTGGGAGGTGAGGGGAGCAGTGAGCAGCAGCGGTGGCCGCGCCCGGGACTAATTTTTGGTGATTTAACCCCCAATTCCAACCCTTGGTGCTGAGTGCCAAGCAGGGAGGTAATGGCTCCCATTTTTATAGTCTTTGGTATGACTCGGCCGGGGTTTGAACTCACGACCTACCCATCTAATTGCATGGGTGTTGTCGCCAAACAGCTACATTTTTAGTTTCAGCAATATTAACATTGCTGTATGTATACTTTTGACCCCAGCAGATATATATATTGTAGAGGTCGCCCTCTAGTGGGTTCTTCAGACCACCACACGCTGCCAGGAGAGCCCGGAATTCTGGGTACAACACAGTTTTATTTTCCTCAAATGCGGCAAAGTCTTTTGCATTTTCAGCAAAGTGTCTTTCTCTCCGTCTGTGTCCCACAACAGCACCTCCAACTCCAACTACTCGTCTCATCACGGCTGCTGCTAATGAAGGCGACAGGTGATTAGATAACAGGGGGCCATCTACGCACCTGTCGCTGTCGTCCGAGGCCGGTCCTGGCACACCCCGTTCCGCTGCAGGCCCGCGGGCCACGCCCCCCTCCACATATTTATATGTGTATATATAGTGCCCTCAAAGTGTGCATTCATTTACTAAAATAAGGAGGCTAGAACTCATATTTATATTGTTTCTTATGGGGATTTTAGATTTTTGAAGCATATTCAAGAACCAATAAACGGAGGTTCCACCGTACTGTACATACAGTGCATGGGGTGAATAATAATAGGTGTACCTGGAAGAGGAAGGCGTCTCCTGCAGAGTTGCTGAGGCAGAAGACAAAATCCTTCTTGGGGTGTTCCGGCACCGCCTGCACGATGCTGTTCTCGGCCCACAGAGCGTGTTTGGGAACGCTGTTGTTGTCGATCCCAGAGCGGCCGTCGGACTCATACAGGAACAGAGTGCAGCCTGGGCGACAGTTAAAAGTTACTTTTCTTTGCAGGACAACACTAAAAGTGTTAATGACGCAATAAGCAAACACGTTAGTAAGACCGATTATTAGTAGTCATAGTAGTGAAGGAAGCCGACATTCATTAGCAGTAAAAGTGATTTAAAGATGAATATTATATGTCAGTAAACATCTGCACAAGGTTTGAAGTTGTTTTTTTACATGATTTTTTTAGGAAAGGCGGGACCAGTACAACATAATGTTTGATGTTGTCTTTAATTTAGCAGCAAACACCTTTATTACGTGTGTTCAGTGTTGGGACTAAGTAACGCGTTATTGTAACGTCGTTATTTTCGGCAGTAACTACACTGTAAAAAAAAAAAAATCCTATTTTTATGGTTAATTTACTCTAAATTTTAAATTTTTTTAAAATAGTTTATAAAACTGTAGAATTGAAGACATTATCTGTAAATAAACAATCCGCCTGTTATTTTAAGTAATATGCCAGTAATGACAAACTATGTATATTTAATAAATAATAATAATAATAATATTTTCTATTTTTTTTACAGAAAAATACCAAATTAATTATACATAGCATTTTCTGTTTTCTTAAATTACTTTCAAATTCATGTAAAATTACAGTAATTATCTTTCATTAAATATGTTGCTTATTATATATGTCAGTAAACATCTGCACAAGGTTTGAAGTTGTTTTTTAACATGATTTTTTTAGGAAAGGTGGGACCAGTACAACATAATGTTTGATGTTGTCTTTAATTTAGCAGCAAACACCTTTATTACGTGTGTTCAGTGTTGGGACTAAGTAACGCGTTATTGTAACGTCGTTATTTTCGGCAGTAACTACACTGTAAAAAAAAAAATCCTATTTTTATGGTTAATTTACTCGAAATTTTCACTGTCATTTTTCAATTTTTTTTAAATAGTTTATAAAACTGTAGAATTGAAGACATTATCTGTAAATAAACAATCCGCCTGTTATTTTAAGTAATATGCCAGTAATGACAAACTATGTATATTTCTATTTTTTTTACAGAAAAATACCAAATTAATTATACGTAGCATTTTCTGTTTTCTTAAATTACTTTCAAATTCATGTAAAATTACAGTAATTATCTTTCATTAAATATGTTGCTTATTATATATGTCAGTAAACATCTGCACAAGGTTTGAAGTTGTTTTTTAACATGATTTTTTTAGGAAAGGTGGGACCAGTACAACATAATGTTTGATGTTGTCTTTAATTTAGCAGCAAACACCTTTATTACGTGTGTTCAGTGTTGGGACTAAGTAACGCGTTATTGTAACGTCGTTATTTTCAGCAGTAACTACACTGTAAAAAAAAAAAATCCTATTTTTATGGTTAATTTACTCTAAATTTTCACTGTATTTTTAAATAGTTTATAAAACTGTACAATTGAAGACATTATCTGTAAATAAACAATCCGCCTGTTATTTTAAGTAATATGCCAGTAATGACAAACTATGTATATTTAATAAATAATAATAATCATAATAATTTCTATTTTTTTTACAGAAAAATACCAAATTAATTATACATAGCCTTTAGTAACTACACTGTAAAAAAAAAAAAAAAAATCCTATTTTTATGGTTAATTTACTCTAAATTTTCACTGTAATTTTTCCATTTTTTTTAAATAGTTTATAAAACTGTAGAATTGAAGACATTATCTGTAAATAAACAATCCGCCTGTTATTTTAAGTAATATGCCAGTAATGACAAACTATGTATATTTAATAAATAATAATAATAATAATAATAATAATTTCTATTTTTTTTACAGAAAAATACCAAATTAATTATACATAGCATTTAGTAACTACACTGTAAAAAAAAAATCCTATTTTTATGGTTAATTTACTCTAAATTTTCACTATAATTTTTCAATTTTTTAAAAATAGTTTATAAAACTGTAGAATTGAAGACATTATCTGTAAATAAACAATCCGCCTGTTATTTTAAGTAATATGCCAGTAATGACAAACTATGTATATTTAATAAATAATAATAATAATAATAATAATAATTTCTATTTTTTTTACAGAAAAATACCAAATTAATTATACATAGCATTTAGTAACTACACTGTAAAAAAAAAATCCTATTTTTATGGTTAATTTACTCTAAATTTTCACTATAATTTTTCAATTTTTTAAAAATAGTTTATAAAACTGTAGAATTGAAGACATTATCTGTAAATAAACAATCCGCCTGTTATTTTAAGTAATATGCCAGTAATGACAAACTATGTATACTTCTATTTTTTTTACAGAAAAATACCAAATTAATTATACATAGCATTTAGTAACTACACTGTAAAAAAAAAAAATCCTATTTTTATGGTTAATTTACTCTAAATTTCTACTGTAATTTTTCTATTGTTTGAAATAGTTTATAAAACTGTAGAATTGAAGACATTATCTGTAAATAAACAATCCGCCTGTTATTTTAAGTAATATGCCAGTAATGACAAACTATGTATATTTAATAAATAATAATAATAATTTCTATTTTTTTACAGAAAAATACCAAATTAATTATACATAGCATTTTCTGTTTTCTTAAATTACTTTCAAATTCATGTAAAATTACAGTAATTATCTTTCATTAAATATGTTGCTTATTATATATGTCAGTAAACATCTGCACAAGGTTTGAAGTTGTTTTTTAACATTATTTTTTTAGGAAAGGCGGGACCAGTCGCAACATAATGTTTGATGTTGTCTTTAATTTAGCAGCAAACACCTTTATTACGTGTGTTCAGTGTTGGGACTAAGTAACGCGTTATTGTAACGTCGTTATTTTCGGCAGTAACTACACTGTAAAAAAAAAAAAATCCTATTTTTATGGTTAATTTACTCTAAATTTTCACTGTCATTTTTCAATTTTTTTAAAATAGTTTATAAAACTGTAGAATTGAAGACATTATCTGTAAATAAACAATCCGCCTGTTATTTGAAGTAATATGCCAGTAATGACAAACTATGTATATTTCTATTTTTTTTACAGAAAAATACCAAATTAATTATACATAGCATTTAGTAACTATACTGTAAAAAAAAAAAATCCCATTTTTATGGTTAATTTACTCTAAATTTTCACTGTAATTTAAAAAAAATGTTTAAATAGTTTATAAAACTGTAGAATTGAAGACATTATCTGTAAATAAACAATCCGCCTGTTATTTTAAGTAATATGCCAGTAATGATAAACTATGTATATTTAATAAATAATAATAATAATAATAATAATAATAATAATAATAATAATAATAATAATAATAATAATTTATATTTTTTTTACAGAAAAATACCAAAATTAATTATACGTAGCATTTTCTGTTTTCTTAAATTACTTTCAAATTCATGTAAAATTACAGTAATTATCTTTCATTAAATATGTTGCTTATTATATATGTCAGTAAACATCTGCACAAGGTTTGAAGTTGTTTTTTAACATGATTTTTTTAGGAAAGGTGGGACCAGTACAACATAATGTTTGATGTTGTCTTTAATTTAGCAGCAAACACCTTTATTACGTGTGTTCAGTGTTGGGACTAAGTAACGCGTTATTGTAACGTCGTTATTTTCGGCAGTAACTACACTGTAAAAAAAAAAAATCCTATTTTTATGGTTAATTTACTCTAAATTTTCACTGTAATTTAAAAAAAAAAAATTTAATAGTTTATAAAACTGTAGAATTGAAGACATTATCTGTAAATAAACAATCCGCCTGTTGTTTTAAGTAATATGCCAGTAATGACAAACTATGTATATTTCAATTTTTTTTACAGAAAAATACCAAATTAATTATACATAGCATTTAGTAACTACACTGTAAAAAAAAAAAATCCTATTTTTATGGTTAATTTACTCTAAATTTCTACTGTAATTTTTCTATTGTTTGAAATAGTTTATAAAACTGTAGAATTGAAGAAATTATCTGTAAATAAACAATCCGCCTGTTATTTTAAGTAATATGCCAGTAATGACAAACTATGTATATTTAATAAATAATAATAATCATAATAATTTCTATTTTTTTTACAGAAAAATACCAAATTAATTATACATAGCATTTAGTAACTACACTGTAAAAAAAAAAAAAAAAATCCTATTTTTATGGTTAATTTACTCTAAATTTTCACTGTAATTTTTCCATTTTTTTTAAATAGTTTATAAAACTGTAGAATTGAAGACATTATCTGTAAATAAACAATCCGCCTGTTATTTTAAGTAATATGCCAGTAATGACAAACTATGTATATTTAATAAATAATAATAATAATAATAATAATAATTTCTATTTTTTTTACAGAAAAATACCAAATTAATTATACATAGCATTTAGTAACTACACTGTAAAAAAAAAATCCTATTTTTATGGTTAATTTACTCTAAATTTTCACTATAATTTTTCAATTTTTTAAAAATAGTTTATAAAACTGTAGAATTGAAGACATTATCTGTAAATAAACAATCCGTCTGTTATTTTAAGTAATATGCCAGTAATGACAAACTATGTATATTTCTATTTTTTTTTACAGAAAAATACCAAATTAATTATACATAGCATTTAGTAACTACACTGTAAAAAAAAAAAATCCTATTTTTATGGTTAATTTACTCTAAATTTCTACTGTAATTTTTCTATTGTTTGAAATAGTTTATAAAACTGTAGAATTGAAGACATTATCTGTAAATAAACAATCCGCCTGTTATTTTAAGTAATATGCCAGTAATGACAAACTATGTATATTTAATAAATAATAATAATAATTTCTATTTTTTTACAGAAAAATACCAAATTAATTATACATAGCATTTTCTGTTTTCTTAAATTACTTTCAAATTCATGTAAAATTACAGTAATTATCTTTCATTAAATATGTTGCTTATTATATATGTCAGTAAACATCTGCACAAGGTTTGAAGTTGTTTTTTAACATGATTTTTTTAGGAAAGGTGGGACCAGTACAACATAATGTTTGATGTTGTCTTTAATTTAGCAGCAAACACCTTTATTACGTGTGTTCAGTGTTGGGACTAAGTAACGCGTTATTGTAACGTCGTTATTTTCGGCAGTAACTACACTGTAAAAAAAAAAAATCCCATTTTTATGGTTAATTTACTCTAAATTTTCACTGTAATTTTTAAAAAATGTTTAAATAGTTTATAAAACTGTAGAATTGAAGACATTATCTGTAAATAAACAATCCGCCTGTTATTTTAAGTAATATGCCAGTAATGACAAACTATGTATATTTCTATTTTTTTCACAAAAAAATACCAAATTAATTATACATAGCATTTAGTAACTACACTGTAAAAAAAAAAAATCCTATTTTTATGGTTAATTTACTCTAAATTTTCACTGTAATTTTTCAATTTTTTTTAAATAGTTTATAAAACTGTAGAATTGAAGACATTATCTGTAAATAAACAATCCGCCTGTTATTTTAAGTAATATGCCAGTAATGATAAACTATGTATATTTAATAAATAATAATAATAATAATAATAATAATAATAATAATAATAATAATAATAATTTATATTTTTTTTACAGAAAAATACCAAAATTAATTATACGTAGCATTTTCTGTTTTCTTAAATTACTTTCAAATTCATGTAAAATTACAGTAATTATCTTTCATTAAATATGTTGCTTATTATATATGTCAGTAAACATCTGCACAAGGTTTGAAGTTGTTTTTTAACATGATTTTTTTAGGAAAGGTGGGACCAGTACAACATAATGTTTGATGTTGTCTTTAATTTAGCAGCAAACACCTTTATTACGTGTGTTCAGTGTTGGGACTAAGTAACGCGTTATTGTAACGTCGTTATTTTCGGCAGTAACTACACTGTAAAAAAAAAAAATCCTATTTTTATGGTTAATTTACTCTAAATTTTCACTGTAATTTAAAAAAAAAAATTTTAATAGTTTATAAAACTGTAGAATTGAAGACATTATCTGTAAATAAACAATCCGCCTGTTGTTTTAAGTAATATGCCAGTAATGACAAACTATGTATATTTCAATTTTTTTTACAGAAAAATACCAAATTAATTATACATAGCATTTAGTAACTACACTGTAAAAAAAAAAATCCTATTTTTATGGTTAATTTACTCTAAATTTCTACTGTAATTTTTCTATTGTTTGAAATAGTTTATAAAACTGTAGAATTGAAGAAATTATCTGTAAATAAACAATCCGCCTGTTATTTTAAGTAATATGCCAGTAATGACAAACTATGTATATTTAATAAATAATAATAATCATAATAATTTCTATTTTTTTTACAGAAAAATACCAAATTAATTATACATAGCATTTAGTAACTACACTGTAAAAAAAAAAAAAAAAATCCTATTTTTATGGTTAATTTACTCTAAATTTTCACTGTAATTTTTCCATTTTTTTTAAATAGTTTATAAAACTGTAGAATTGAAGACATTATCTGTAAATAAACAATCCGCCTGTTATTTTAAGTAATATGCCAGTAATGACAAACTATGTATATTTAATAAATAATAATAATAATAATAATAATAATTTCTATTTTTTTTACAGAAAAATACCAAATTAATTATACATAGCATTTAGTAACTACACTGTAAAAAAAAAATCCTATTTTTATGGTTAATTTACTCTAAATTTTCACTATAATTTTTCAATTTTTTAAAAATAGTTTATAAAACTGTAGAATTGAAGACATTATCTGTAAATAAACAATCCGTCTGTTATTTTAAGTAATATGCCAGTAATGACAAACTATGTATATTTCTATTTTTTTTTACAGAAAAATACCAAATTAATTATACATAGCATTTAGTAACTACACTGTAAAAAAAAAAAATCCTATTTTTATGGTTAATTTACTCTAAATTTCTACTGTAATTTTTCTATTGTTTGAAATAGTTTATAAAACTGTAGAATTGAAGACATTATCTGTAAATAAACAATCCGCCTGTTATTTTAAGTAATATGCCAGTAATGACAAACTATGTATATTTAATAAATAATAATAATAATTTCTATTTTTTTACAGAAAAATACCAAATTAATTATACATAGCATTTTCTGTTTTCTTAAATTACTTTCAAATTCATGTAAAATTACAGTAATTATCTTTCATTAAATATGTTGCTTATTATATATGTCAGTAAACATCTGCACAAGGTTTGAAGTTGTTTTTTAACATGATTTTTTTAGGAAAGGTGGGACCAGTACAACATAATGTTTGATGTTGTCTTTAATTTAGCAGCAAACACCTTTATTACGTGTGTTCAGTGTTGGGACTAAGTAACGCGTTATTGTAACGTCGTTATTTTCGGCAGTAACTACACTGTAAAAAAAAAAAAATCCTATTTTTATGGTTAATTTACTCTAAATTTTCACTGTCATTTTTCAATTTTTTTAAAATAGTTTATAAAACTGTAGAATTGAAGACATTATCTGTAAATAAACAATCCGCCTGTTATTTGAAGTAATATGCCAGTAATGACAAACTATGTATATTTCTATTTTTTTTACAGAAAAATACCAAATTAATTATACATAGCATTTAGTAACTATACTGTAAAAAAAAAATCCCATTTTTATGGTTAATTTACTCTAAATTTTCACTGTAATTTAAAAAAAATGTTTAAATAGTTTATAAAACTGTAGAATTGAAGACATTATCTGTAAATAAAACAATCCGCCTGTTATTTTAAGTAATATGCCAGTAATGACAAACTATGTATATTTAATAAATAATAATAATAGTAATAATTTCTATTTTTTTACAGAAAAATACCAAATTAATTATACATAGCATTTTCTGTTTTCTTAAATTACTTTCAAATTCATGTAAAATTACAGTAATTATCTTACATTAAATATGTTGCTTATTATATATGTCAGTAAACATCTGCACAAGGTTTTAAGTTGTTTTTTAACATAATTTTTTTAGGAAAGGTGGGACCAGTACAACATAATGTTTGATGTTGTCTTTAATTTAGCAGCAAACACCTTTATTAAGTGTAAGTAACGCGTTATTGTAACGTCGTTATTTTCGGCGGTAACCAGTAGTCTAACGCGTTATTTTTTATATTCAGTAACTCAGTTACCGTTACTACATAATGCGTTACTAGTATCGGCTAGAAAGTGAGAAGATCCGAGTGTGTTTTATTGGAGCGCTGCGGTGTCGTCCTTCTGATACTTTCTGTGTCACAAGAAGCGTGCTGTGTGTGTGTGTGTGTGTGTGTGTGTGTGGGCGTGTCTGTGTTTACGAACAAGACATCACGGCGGTGCCGAAGCCGAGTTTCTTAACATGGAGATATTCTCACTACTTTTCTTTTGTCGAGCTCAAAGAAAAGAACATTTTAGTTCAACGTAAGTTGTGTCTTGGATCAAAGATCCTATCTACTGCCCAAAACAGCAATTGAAATCTGCTGAAACACCTACAAAAGCAACATGCTTCGACGAAGCTCGTAAAATGAGACACACTTCGCCTAAGGATTTTAACGGAG
The DNA here is from genome assembly GCF_033978785.1 of Entelurus aequoreus. Lineage (NCBI taxonomy): Eukaryota > Metazoa > Chordata > Actinopteri > Syngnathiformes > Syngnathidae > Entelurus > Entelurus aequoreus. Next base: position 2,875,546 of record NC_084735.1, on the reverse strand, counting down.
GCACTGCTAGCCAGGACAACATTGATAGAGCCATTGCAGCGTATGTGCTAGACTTCTAGAGTGTTTGATTATCAAATCACTTTATATGTATAGACAAGGGGTCACCAACCTTTTTGAAAGCAAGAGCTACTTCTTGGGTAGTGATTAATGCGAAGGGCTACCAGTTTGATACACACTTCAATAAATTGCCAGAAATAGCCAATTTGCTCAATTTACCTTTAACTCTATGTTATTATTAATAATTAATGATATTTACACTTAATTGAACGGTTTAAAAGAGGAGAAAACACGAAAAAAATGACAATTCAATTTTGAAACATAGTTTATCTTCAATTTCGACTCTTTAAAATAGAAAATTCAACCGGAAAAAAGAAGAGAAAAACTAGCTAATTCAAATCTTTTTGAAAAAATTTAAAAAAAGAATTTATGGAACATTATTAGTCATTTTTCCTGATTAAGATTAATTTTAGAATTTTGATGACATGTTTTAAATAGGTTAAAATCCAATCTGCACTTTGTTAGAATATATAACAAATTGGACCAAGCTATATTTCTAACAAAGACAAATCATTATTTCTTCTAGATTTTCCAGAACAAATATTTTAAAAGAAATTCAAAATCGATTCTACAGATTTTCTAGATTTGCCAGAATATTTTTTTTTGAATTTTAATCATAATAAGTTTGAAGAAATATTTCACAAATATTCTTCGTCGAAAAAAACAGAAGCTAAAATGAAGAATTAAATTAAAATGCATTTATTATTCTTTACAATAAAAACAATCAATTTACTTGAACATTGATTTAAATTGTCAGGAAAGAAAAGGAAGGAATTTAAAAATCCTAAAATCATTTTTAAGGTTGTATTTTTTCTCTAAAATTGCCTTTCTGAAAGTTATAAGAAGCAAAGTAAAAAAAAAAAATTTATTTAAACAAGTGAAGACCAAGTCTTTCAAATATTTTCTTGGATTTTCAAATTCTATTTGAGTTTTGTCTCTCTTAGAATTAAAAATGTCGGGCAAAGCGAGACCAGCTTGCTAGTAAATAAATAAAATATAAAAAATAGAGGCAGCTCACTGGTAAGTGCTGCTATTTGAGCTATTTTTAGAACAGGCCAGCGGGCTACTGTAGGCGGCAAGGAAGGAAGGACAAAAACTGGATTTCCTGCCCCAAAAAAAGCAAGTATTGACAGGTGCGCAAAGGAGACGTACTGTAGGCGGCAAGGAAGGAAGGACAAAAACTGGATTTCCCGCCCCAAAAAAAGCAAGTTTTGACAGGTGCGCAAAGGAGACGTACTGTAGGCGGCAAGGAAGGAAGGACAAAAACTGGATTTCCCGCCCCAAAAAAAGCAAGTATTGACAGGTGCGCAAAAGAGACGTACTGTAGGCGGCAAGGAAGGAAGGACAAAAACTGGATTTCCCGCCCCAAAAAATGCAAGTATTGACAGGTGCGCAAAGGAGACGTACTGTTGCCAAGGAAGTTGCCAATTTCCCCTTCAAGACAAAAAATTCCTAAAAACACTAATTTTTGCCTCTTTGAGCTGTAATTTGACCACCTTAAAATACTTCAAAACTCACCAAACTTTTCACACACATCAGGACTGGTGAAAATTGCGATCTAATAAAAAAAACGAACCCCAAAACTCAAAATTGCACTCTAGCGCAATTTTTGAATAAAACAGAGACAAAACTGCTCCCCAGAGGAGCAGTTTGTAAAACTGCTTGTAACTTCCGGTAGGAATGTCTTAGAGACATGAAACAAAAACCTCTATGTAGGTCTCACCTATACCTACATTTCATTCTTTGACATCTTTCAGCAAAAATCAACAGGAAGTTTGCAATCTCCCCTTCAAAACTACATTTTTCTAAAAAGCGGTCACCAAACATCAAACATTATCTCCTCTGAGCGCGTTTGTCGTTTCGGCTTCAAACTACTACAAAAGAGAGATTGAACCCTTCTGATTAAAAGTTGACGAAAGAGTTTTGATAAGTGCTACGGTTTTGATTTTACGAGCCTTCAAAGAAAAGAACCACTGTGCCGCAGCACCTAGGAAAAAAACACAGACACAACTTCCTGTAACTCCCAGTACGAATATCGTAGAGACATAAAACAAAAAGCTCTATGTAGGTCTGACTTAGAGCTAGATTTCATACACTGACATCCTTCAGCAAAAATCAGCAGGAAGTTGGCAATCACCCCTTCAAAACAAAAGTTTCATAAAAGCACTAATTTTTGCCTCTTTTAGCTGTAATTTGACCCCCTTAAAATACTTAAAAACTCACCAAACTTTTTACACACATCAGGACTGGCGGAAATTGCGATCTAATAAAAAACCGAACCCCAAAACTCAAAATTGCGCTCTAGCGCCCCCTAGGAATAAAACACAGACAAAACTGCTCCTCAGAGGAAAACAGACAAAACTGCTTGTAACTTCCAGTAGGAACGTCTTAGAGACATGAAACAAATACCTCTATGTAGGTCTCACTTAGACCTACATTTCATAGATTGACATCCTTCAGCAACTAGCACCTGCCAAATATGCGGGCCCGACCAACGCTGCTTGCAGCTTTAATTAGAATTGTTTTAAATACGCAATATATTTTATATGTCTTCTGATGTAGTTGTAAAATGTAGTTGACATAAAGTACAGGCCAAAAGTTTGGACACACCTTCTCATTCAATGCATTTTCTTTATTTTCATGACTATTTACATTGTAGATTGTCACATCCGAACTATGAATGAACACATGTGGAGTTATGTACTTCACAAAAAAAAGGTGAAATAACTGAAAACATGTTTTGTATTCTACTTTCTTCAAAATAGCCACCCTTTGCTGTGATTACTGCTTTGCACACTCTTGGCATTCTCTCCATGGGCTGCCAGAGGTAGTCACCTGAAATGGTTTTCACTTCACAGGTGTGCTTGAAGCCCATCGAGAGAATGCCAAGAGTGTGCAAAGCAGTAAGGGTAGAAACGCCTGGGAAACATTTGAAAGGGGAACAAACGAAAAGAGTAGAAAAGGCCCGGAAACAATTGAAATGGGAAGAAACAAAAAAGAGTAAAAAAGCTTCGGAAACATTTGAAATGGGAACAAAGGAAAAGGGTAAAAAAGCCTCGGAAACATTTGAAAAGAGAACTAACGAAAAGGTTAGAAAAGCTTCGGAAACATTTGAAATGGGAACAAAGGAAAAGGGTAAGAAAAAGCCTCGGAAACATTTGAAAAGAGAACTAACAAAAAGGTTAGAAAAGCTTCGGAAACATTTGAAATGGGAACAAAGGAAAAGGGTAAAAAAGCCTCGGAAACATTTGAAAAGGGAACTAACGAAAAGGGTAGAAAAGCCCCGGAAACATTTGAAATGGGAACAAATGAAAAGGGTAGAAAAGCCTTGGAAACATTTGAAATGGGAATAAAAACGAAAAGTGTAGAAAAGCCTCAGAAACATTTGAAATGGGAACTAACGAAAAGGGTAGAAAAGCCTCGGAAACATTTGAAATGGGAACAAACGAAAAGGGTAGAAAATCCTCGGAAACATTCTGAAATGGGAACAAAGGAAAAGGGTAGAAAAACCTTGGAAACATTTGAAATGGAAACTAACGAAAAGGGTAGAAATTCGTCGGAAACATTTGAAATAGGAACAAATTAAAAGGGTAGAAAATCCTCTGAAACATTTGAAATGGAAACTAACGAAAAGGGTAGAAAAACCTCGGAAAAATTTGAAATGGAAACTAACGAAAAGGGTAGAAAAACCTCGGAAAAATTTGAAATGGAAACTAACGAAAAGGGTAGAAAAACCTCGGAAAAATTTGAAATGGAAACTAACGAAAAGGGTAGAAAAACCTCGGAAAAATTTGAAATGGAAACTAACGAAAAGGGTAGAAAATCCTCGGAAACCTTTGAAATGGGAACAAACAGAAAGGGGTCGAAAATCCTCGGAAACATTTAAAATGGGAACTAACGAAAAGAGTAGAAAAGCCTCTGTAACATTTGAAAAGAGAACTAACGAAAAGATTAGAAAATCCTCGGAAACATTTGAAAGGGGAACAAACGAAAAGGGTAGAAAAGCCCCGGAAACAATTGTCAAGGGAACTAACGAAAAGGTTAGAAAATCGTCGGAAACATTTGAAAAGAAAACCTAACGAAAAGGTTAGAAAAGCCTCGGAAACATTTCAAATGGGAACTAACGAAAAGAGTAGAAAAGCCTCTGTAACATTTGAAAAGAGAACTAACGAAAAGGTTAGAAAATCCTCAGAAACATTTGAAAGGGGAACAAACAAAAGAGTAGAAAAGCCCCGGAAACATTTGAAAGGGGAACAAATGAAAAGGTTAGAAAATCCTCGGAAACACTTGAAATGGGAACAAACAAAAGGGTAGAAAAGCCCCGGAAACATTTGAAATGGAAACTAACGAAAAGGGTAGAAAATCCTCGGAAACATTTGAAATGGAAACTAACGAAAAGGGTAGAAAAACCTCGGAAAAATTTGAAATGGAAACTAACGAAAAGGGTAGAAAATCGTCGGAAACCTTTGAAATGGGAACAAACAGAAAAGGGTAGAAAATCCTCGGAAACATTTAAAATGGGAACTAACGAAAAGAGTAGAAAAGCCTCTGTAACATTTGAAAAGAGAACTAACGAAAAGATTAGAAAATCCTCGGAAACATTTGAAAGGGGAACAAACGAAAAGGGTAGAAAAGCCCCGGAAACATTTGTCAAGGGAACAAACGAAAAGGTTAGAAAATCGTCGGAAACATTTGAAAAGAAAACCTAACGAAAAGGTTAGAAAAGCCTCGGAAACATTTCAAATGGGAACTAACGAAAAGAGTAGAAAATCCTCTGTAACATTTGAAAAGAGAACTAACGAAAAGGTTAGAAAATCCTCGGAAACATTTGAAATGGGAACAAACAAAAGGGTAGAAAAGCCCTGGAAACATTTGAAAGGGGAACAAACGAAAAGGGTAGAAAAGCTTCAAGAGGTAGTCACCTGAAATGGTTTTCACTCCACAAGTGTGCTTGAGGCTCATCAAAAAAAAATACAAAAAAAATTAAAAAATAAAATAAAATAAAAAAATTTAAAAAAAATTTAAAAAAAAAAAAATTTAAAAAAAAAAAAAAATTGTTTTTAAATAAAAATAAAAAGAAGCTCATCAAGAGAATGCCAAGAGTGTGCAAAGCAGTAATCAGAGCAAACAAAGGGTGGCTATTTTGAAGAAAGTAGAATATAAAACATGTTTTCGGTTATTTCACCTTTATTTGTGTAGTACATAACTCCACATTCATAGTTGGGATGTGACAATCTACAATATAGTACAATAGTCATGGAAATAAAGAAAACGCATTAAATGAGAAGGTAAAGGAGAAATAGTTGGATGTGTAACACAAACAGACACAATAATGAGCGTCTCCTTATGATGAGATTTATTCATCTCCATGAGCGACGAGTGGAGCGTGCAGCGTGGGTGTGGGTGTGGGTGTGGGTGTGGGTGTGGGCGTGGGATGCATCTTGTGCGCTTCACGGGGATGACATTGGATTAGACGCCGTGAAATGCAATTGAGGACGGCGACTGAAAAGGCCACGCGCGAGGAGGTGTGGAACACTGTGGAACGTCACAGCCACGTAACCCCATGTTCCATCCACTGTGTCATCATCAACACTGTGGAACGTCACAGCCACGTAACCCCGTGTTCCACCCACTGTGTCATCATCAACACTGTGGAACGTCACAGCCACGTAACCCCGTGTTCCACCCACTGTGTCATCATCAACACTGTGGAACGTCACAGCCACGTAACCCCATGTTCCACCCACTGTGTCATCATCAACACTGTGGAACGTCACAGCCACGTAACCCCGTGTTCCACCCACTGTGTCATCATCAACACTGTGGAACGTCACAGCCACGTAACCCCGTGTTCCATCCACTGTGTCATCATCAACACTGTGGAACGTCACAGCCACGTAACCCCGTGTTCCACCCACTGTGTCATCATCAACACTGTGGAACGTCACAGCCACGTAACCCCGTGTTCCACCCACTGTGTCATCATCAACACTGTGGAACGTCACAGCCACGTAACCCCATGTTCCACCCACTGTGTCATCATCAACACTGTGGAACGTCACAGCCACGTAACCCCATGTTCATTCCACTGTGTCATCATCAACACTGTGGAACGTCACAGCCACGTAACCCCATGTTCATTCCACTGTGTCATCATCAACACTGTGGAACGTCACAGCCACGTAACCCCATGTTCATTCCACTGTGTCATCATCAACACTGTGGAACGTCACAGCCACGTAACCCCCTGTTCCACCCACTGTGTCATCATCAACACTGTGGAACGTCACAGCCACGTAACCCCGTGTTCCACCCACTGTGTCATCATCAACGCTGTGGAACGTCCACTGTGTCATCATCACTGACCTTTCAGAGAGACCCAGTAGTGTTTCCACTTGCGCCTGGTGGCGGGTTCCACCTTCTTGTTCTTCTTGTGGACCAAGAAGTTCTTCACGGCCAGCGCGCCCGCCTTCCTGACCGTGCCCTGGGCGCAGCCCGTCGCACAGTCCGACGGGTAGGCGCTGCTGAGCGTGCCGCTGCTCTGCTCGTCGCTCGCTGCTGAGCCCGCCTCCTCCGAGCAGCCTCGATGGGCCTGAGAGAGGAGAAAGTGTTATTCCTCTATGTCCTTTCCTCCTGGGAACGTCTGACACAAGGGTAGAAAAGCCTGGAAAACGTCTGACTTGGGAACAAACTGTAGGGTGCAAAGAGTTTGGATAAAACAACAAATAAACAATGAAATAACAAAAATAAACTTTGAATGATCAAAAAAAATTGAAAAATGGAAAAAAGTTGAAGGGTAGAAAAGCCTCGGAATCGTTTTGAAATGGGAACAAAATGCAACGGGAACAAATCAAGACTGTAGAAAAGCCTACAGAACATTTGAAAGGGGAATAAATCTGAGGGTGAAAAAAAAGCTTAGGAAATGCTTGAAAGGGGAACAAAGGAAAAGGGTAGAAAAGCCTCGGAAACATTTGAAATAAGATCAAACGAAAAGTTTAGAAAGGCCTCGAAAAGATTTTAAATAGAAACAAACAAAAAGGGTAGAAACGCCTTGAAAACATTTGAAACGGGAACAAAGGAAAAGGGTAGAAAAGCCTCGGAAACATTTGAAATGGGAACAAATGAAAAGGGTAGAAAAACCTTGAAATTTTTTTTAAATGGGAACAAACAAAAAGGGTAGAAAAGCCTCAGAAACATTTGAAATGGGAAAAAACAAAAAGGGTAGAAAAGCCTTGGAAACATTTGAAATGGGAAGAAATGAAAAGGGTAGAAAAGCCTTGGAAACATTTGAAATGGGAAGAAATGAAAAGGGTAGAAAAGCCTCGGAAACATTTGAAATGGGAACAAACAAAAAGGGTAGAAAAGCCTTGGAAACACTTGAAATGGTAACAAAGGAAAAGGGTAGAAAAGCCTCGGAAACATTTGAAATGGGAACAAACGAAAAGGGTAGAAAAGTCTTGAAAACATTTGAAATGGGAACAAACAAAAAGGGTAGAAATGGTAACAAAGGAAAAGGGTAGAAAAGCCTCGGAAACATTTGAAATGGGAACAAACGAAAAGGGTAGAAAAGTCTTGAAAACATTTGAAATGGGAACAAACAAAAAGGGTAGAAATTGATTGATTGATTGAAAACATTTGAAATGGGAACAAAGGAAAAGGGTAGAAAAACCTTGGAAACATTTGAAATGGGAACAAAGGAAAAGGGTAGAAAAGCCTTGGAAACATTTGAAATGGGAACAAAGGAAAATGGTAGAAAAGCCTTGAAAACATTTGAAATGGGAACAAACAAAAATGGTAGAAAAGCCTTGAAAACATTTGAAACGGGAACAAATGAAAAGAGTAGAAAAGTCTCGGAAACATTTGAAATGGGAACAAAGGAAAAGGGTAGAAAAGCCTCGGAAACATTTCAAATGGGAACAAAGGAAAAGGGTAGAAAAACCTTGGAAACATTTGAAATGGGAACAAAGGAAAAGGGTAGAAAAGCTTTGGAAACATTTCAAATGGGAACAAAGGAAAAGGGTAGAAAAGCCTTTAAAACATTTGAAATGGGAACAAACAAAAATGGTAGAAAAGCCTTGAAAACATTTGAAACGGGAACAAATGAAAAGGGTAGAAAAGCCTCGGAAACATTTGAAATGGGAACAAAGGAAAAGGGTAGAAAAGCTTTGGAAACATTTCAAATGGGAACAAAGGAAAAGGGTAGAAAAGCCTTTAAAACATTTGAAATGGGAACAAACAAAAATGGTAGAAAAGCCTTGAAAACATTTGAAACGGGAACAAATGAAAAGGGTAGAAAAGCCTTGTAAACATTTGAAATGGGAACAAACAAAAAGGGTAGAAAAGCCTCGGAAACACTTGAAATGGTAACAAAGGAAAAGGGTAGAAAAGCCTTGGAAACACTTCAAATGGTAACAAAGGAAAAGGGTAGAAAAGCCTCGTAAACATTTGAAGTGAGAAGAAATGAGGGTAGAAAAGCTCGAAGGGTGGTGTTTCAGTAACCAACACATACGTGAGTGCCGTGACTGACCCAGACTTGATTGTCCAGCTCTTTGCGGAAGTTCTCGTAGACGCCACCACCTCCACCTCCACCTCCACCACCACCTCCGCGTCCCTCCGCCCAGCCGGCGCTGCTGCTACCACTGTCGCTGCCGTTGAAGAGCATGCTCTCTGTGGTAGAGTACACGGAGAAGGATGCTGACATGGTCTTGCATCGCCGTGACAACAGCTCGCCGTCTCCGTCCGCCTCGGCCGCCACGCCATCGATGCCACTGTCACCGTACTCGCTGCCCGAGCCCACCACCGACGAGATGTCCTGCACCACATAGTGGAACACCATTAAACATGTAGTGTAGTGTACTTTGTATGTACAGTATGTAGTGTACTGCATGTAGTGTACTTTGTATGTAGTGTATGTAGTGTACTTTCAATGTACTGCATGTAGTGTATTGTATGTACTGTACTTTGTATGTAGTGTACTTTGTATGTAGTGTACTGCATGTAGTGTATGTAGTGTACTTTGTATGTAGTGTACTGCGTGTAGTGTACTTTGTATGTAGTGTACTGCATGTAGTGTACTTTGTATGTAGTGTACTGCGTGTAGTGTACTTTGTATGTAGTGTACTGCGTGTAGTGTACTTTGTATGTAGACTACATGCTGGAGGCTCTTCTGAGTTGGTCTTTTTCAAAGTGTTCTCTTCCTGCTTGTTTTGCTGAGTCTATTTATAGCCCAGACCCCCCCCTGACCCCCCCTGATGAATCCATGATGAGCACTTAGGTGCAGCTTGGTGCTGTGGGACATTTGAAGGCAGCTTGTTGCTGTGGGACATTTGAAGGCAGCTTGTTGCTGTGGGACATTTGAAGGCAGCTTGGTGCTGTGGGACATTTGAAGGAAGCTTGGTGCTGTGGGACATTGGAAGGCAGCTTGGTGCTGTGGGACATTTTGAAGGCAGCTTGGTGCTGTGGGACATTGGAAGGCAGCTTGGTGCTGTGGGACATTTGAAGGCAGCTTGTTGCTGTGGGACATTTTGAAGGCAGCTTGTTGCTGTGGGACATTTGAAGGAAGCTTGGTGCTGTGGGACATTTTGAAGGCAGCTTGGTGCTGTGGGACATTTGAAGGCAGCTTGGTGCTGTGGGACATTTGAAGGAAGCTTGGTGCTGTGGGACATTTTGAAGGCAGCTTGGCGCTGTGGGACATTTGGAAGGCAGCTTGGTGCTGTGGGACATTTGAAGGCAGCTTGGTGCTGTGGGACATTTGAAGGAAGCTTGGTGCTGTGGGACATTTTGAAGGCAGCTTGGCGCTGTGGGACATTTGGAAGGCAGCTTGGTGCTGTGGGACATTTGAAGGCAGCTTGGTGCTGTGGGACATTTGAAGGCAGCTTGGTGCTGTGGGACATTTGAAGGAAGCTTGGCGCTGTGGGACATTTGAAGGCAGCTTGGTGCTGTGGGACATTTGAAGGCAGCTTGGTGCTGTGGGACATTTGAAGGAAGCTTGGTGCTGTGGGACATTTGAAGGCAGCTTGTTGCTGTGGGACATTTGAAGGCAGCTTGGTGCTGTGGGACATTTGAAGGCAGCCTGGTGCTGTGGGACATTGGAAGGCAGCTTGGTGCTGTGGGACATTTGAAGGCAGCTTGGTGCTGTGGGACATTTGAAGGAAGCTTGGTGCTGTGGGACATTTGAAGGCAAAAAGCATGGCCACTTTGTCTTCTTCTGCACTTTTCTTGGGAATTTACACAAGCTTCACATTCAAGATAAAGCCTTTTCTTGACTTGTGAGGAGGGATGTAGACCGAGTACTAGTACTAGTAAGGAGTAGACCGAGTACTAGTACTAGTGAGGAGGGATGTAGACCGAGTACTAGTACTAGTGAGGAGGGATGTCGACGTATTACTAGTACTAGTAAGGAGTAGACCGAGTACTAGTACTAGTGAGGAGGGATGCAGACCGAGTACCGAGTTCTAACTGGGTGGATCCGGGAGGACTGTTAAGATTCTGGACAAACGATACGGTTATCTGTATTTTTTTTTTTTTTATTATCCGGCTTAGCGTCATGATTATGACAGGCGAGCGCTGTCACTTTCACTTTCACTTTCACTTCAGGGGCCGCCGCAAAGCATTAGAAAAATGATAATCAGCTTGGAATAATCGCTATTAACATGTTAGTGTCGGTCGTTTTTTATTAAAGGCCACAACAATTGATGTGGCAGACCACATTAGATGACATGGAAGACCACAATAATGATGCTGAACACCACATGGCGGACCACCTCAAATTAGGGGGTACCCAATTTAAATGACGTGGAAGACCGTAATAAATTATGCGGAACGCCACTTTGAATGACATGACAGGCCACTTTTAATGACGTGGAAGACCGTAATAAATTATGCGGAACGCCGCTTTGAATGACATGACAGGCCACTTTAAATTATGTGAAAGACCACATTGAATTTAGTGGCAGACCACAATAAATTTAGTGGCAGACCACAATAAATTTAGTGGCAGGCCACATTGAATGATGTGGCAGACCACATGAAATGACATGACAGGCAAATTTAAATGATGCGGAAGACCACATTGAATTTAGTGGCAGGCCACATTGAATGACGTGGCAGGCCACATTGAATGATGTGGCAGGCCACATGAAATGACATGGCGGACCAACTCAAATTAGGGGGTACCCAATTTAAATGACGTGGAAGACCGTAATAAATTATGCGGAACGCTACTTTGAATGACATGACAGGCCACTTTAAATGACGTGGAAGACCGTAATAAATTATGCGGAACGCTACTTTGAATGACATGACAGGCCACTTTAAATGATGTGGAAGACCACATTGAATTTAGTGGCAGGCCACATTGAATGATGTGGCAGGCCACTTTAAATGATGTGAAAGACCACATTGAATTTAGTGGCAGACGGCGTGGCAGACCACGATAAATTTAGTGGCAGACCACAATAAATTTAGTGGCAGGCCACTTTGAATGATGTGGCAGACCACATGAAATGACAGGACAGGCAAATTTAAATGACGTGGAAGACCACATTGAATTTAGTGGAAGACCACATTGAATTTAGTGGCAGGCCACTTTGAATGATGTGGCAGGCCACATGAAATTACATGACAGGCAAATTTAAATGACGTGGCAGGCCACATTGAATGATGCGGCAGACCACATTACTGATGTGGCAGAACACTTTAAATGACGTGGAACACCACATGGCGTGACATGACAGGCCACCTTAAATGACGTGGAACACCACATGGCGTGACATGACAGGCCACCTTAAATGACGTGGAACACCACATGGCGTGACATGACAGGCCACCTTAAATGACGTGGAACACCACATGGCGTGACATGACAGGCCACCTTAAATGACGTGGAACACCACATGGCGTGACATGACAGGCCACATTAAATGACGTGGAACACCACATTAAATGACGTGCAAGACCACTTAAAATGAGGTGGCAAGACCACGTCAAATTATTTGTATTCATCAATCCATTTTCTACCACTTGTCCCTTTTTTTGGGAGTGGCGGGGGGGTGCTGGAGCCTATCTCAGCCGCATTGGGGCGGAAGGCGGGGTACACCCTGGACAAGTCACCATCTCATCGCAGGGCTTATTTGTATTATTTGACTTTATCAAATATTTGGGTAGAATTTTATTGAAAAACATTTTTCTTTGAAGTAATAAGGAAAGTCAATTGGAAGATGCTGGATTCTGCATGGAATGGTGAGGCGCCCAAAGAGTCACAGCCTAAATGGTGAGGCGCCCAAAGAGTCACAGCCTAAATGGTGAGGCGCCCAAAGAGTCGCAGCCTAAATGGTGAGGCGCCCAAAGAGTCACAGCCTAAATGGTGAGGCGCCCAAAGAGTCACAGCCTAAATGGTGAGGCGCCCAAAGAGTCACAGCCTAAATGGTGAGGCGCCCAAAGAGTCGCAGCCTAAATGGTGAGGCGCCCTAAGAGTCACAGCCTAAATGGTGAGGCGCCCAAAGAGTCACAGCCTAAATGGTGAGGCGCCCAAAGAGTCACAGCCTAAATGGTGAGGCGCCCTAAGAGTCACAGCCTAAATGGTGAGGCGCCCAAAGAGTCACAGCCTAAATGGTGAGGCGCCCAACGAGTCACAGCCTAAATGGTGAGGCGCCCAACGAGTCCCAGCCTAAATGGTGAGGCGCCCAAAGAGTCACAGCCTAAATGGTGAGGCGCCCAAAGAGTCACAGCCTAAATGGTGAGGCGCCCTAAGAGTCACAGCCTAAATGGTGAGGCGCCCAAAGAGTCGCAGCCTAAATGGTGAGGCGCCCAACGAGTCACAGCCTAAATGGTGAGGCGCCCAACGAGTCACAGCCTAAATGGTGAGGCGCCCAACGAGTCACAGCCTAAATGGTGAGGCGCCCAACGAGTCGCAGCCTAAATGGTGAGGCGTCCAAAGAGTCACAGCCTAAATGGTGAGGCGCCCAAAGAGTCGCAGCCTAAATGGTGAGGCGCCCAACGAGTCACAGCCTAAATGGTGAGGCGTCCAAAGAGTCGCAGCCTAAATGGTGAGGCGCCCAACGAGTCACAGCCTAAATGGTGAGGCGCCCAAAGAGTCACAGCCTAAATGGTGAGGCGCCCAAAGAGTCACAGCCTAAATGGTGAGGCGCCCAACGAGTCACAGCCTAAATGGTGAGGCGCCCAACGAGTCGCAGCCTAAATGGTGAGGCGTCCAAAGAGTCACAGCCTAAATGGTGAGGCGCCCAAAGAGTCGCAGCCTAAATGGTGAGGCGCCCAACGAGTCACAGCCTAAATGGTGAGGCGTCCAAAGAGTCGCAGCCTAAATGGTGAGGCGCCCAACGAGTCACAGCCTAAATGGTGAGGCGCCCAAAGAGTCACAGCCTAAATGGTGAGGCGTCCAAAGAGTCACAGCCTAAATGGTGAGGCGCCCAACGAGTCACAGCCTAAATGGTGAGGCGCCCAAAGAGTCGCAGCCTAAATGGTGAGGCGCCCAAAGAGTCACAGCCTAAATGGTGAGGCGCCCAACGAGTCACAGCCTAAATGGTGAGGCGCCCAAAGAGTCGCAGCCTAAATGGTGAGGCGCCCAAAGAGTCACAGCCTAAATGGTGAGGCGTCCAAAGAGTCACAGCCTAAATGGTGAGGCGCCCAAAGAGTCACAGCCTAAATGGTGAGGCGTCCAAAGAGTCACAGCCTAAATGGTGAGGCGCCCAACGAGTCACAGCCTAAATGGTGAGGCGCCCAAAGAGTCGCAGCCTAAATGGTGAGGCGCCCAAAGAGTCACAGCCTAAATGGTGAGGCGCCCAAAGAGTCACAGCCTAAATGGTGAGGCGCCCAAAGAGTCACAGCCTAAATGGTGAGGCGCCCAAAGAGTCACAGCCTAAATGGTGAGGCGCCCAAAGAGTCACAGCCTAAATGGTGAGGCGCCCTAAGAGTCACAGCCTACAAGTAGAGTGTGATTTTATTACAGCGCCACTTCCTGTGGTGTGTCCCAACGACTAATTAGGTTGTTGTGGTGTGTCCCACCCTGGCTGTGTGTGACATTCCTCACCTGAGTGGTTTGTGCGCGGCGTCCCTGGAAGACGGGACACGGTGCGGGTGTGCAGGCGCCTCTGGCCCCCTGCCGGCCCTCGGAGAGGCAGTGTGAGCGCCGGCAGGGGAGGGTGAAAGCTCCGTAGGCGGCACCGACGTCCTCCTCGCCCGGGGACATCACCACCACCTCGGCGCTGGCGTCGTCCCTGCGGCCCTTGGTGTGGCGGCCCTTTTGGCCCCTGAGGCCTGGACTGTGATGGCTGCACAGGTGGTCCAAGGACGAGGCCCTCTCCGCCGCACCTGGACACGCACACGTGTGATACTTTTGTACATTTTTCAGGTGTGGGGGGGGTTAAGATAAAAATTAAATTTTTTTTATTTTTTTTAAACCGGTTGTTAGAACTAGGGATGGGTACCGTTCACATTTAAAGCGATACGGTACCAATTCCTGGCACACGGGAATCGATACCGGTACCCAATTTTCAGTACTTTTGTAAGTTGTTGGTTTTTTTGGGGGGGGAGGGTGAGAAAATAATAAATAAAATAATAATAAAAATAAAAAAATAAAAAGAATTGGTTGTTAGAACTAGGGATGGGTACCATTCACATTTAAAGTGATACGGTACCAATTCCTGGCACATGGGAATCGATACTGGTACCCAATTTTCTGTACTTTTTTACGTTTTTTTGGGAGGGGTGGGGGGGTGAGAAAATAATTTTAAAACTTTTTTTTTTTAAATTACAAATTTAAAAATCGGTTGTTAGAACTAAGGATGGGTACCGTTCACATTTAAAGCGATACGGTACCGATTCCTGGCACACACAAATCGATACCGGTACCTTATTTTCGGTACTTTTGTAAGTTTTTTTTATTTGGGGGAAGGGGGGGGAATAATTTCAAAAAATTAAATTAAAATGAATAAATAAAAAAAATTGGTTGTTAGAACTAGGGATGGGTACCGTTCACATTTAAAGTGATACGGTACCAATTCCTGGCACACGGGAATCGATACCGGTACCCAATTTTCGGTACTTTTGTAAGTTTTTTTGGTGGGGGAGTTGATAAAATAAAAAAATAAATGTTTTTATTTTTTTTTATCGGTTGTTAGAACTAGGGTTGGGTACCGTTCACATTTGAAGTGATACAGTACCGATCCTGGCACACTGATATCGATACCGGTACCCAATTTTTGGTACTTTTGTAAGTTTTTTGGTGGGGGGGGTGAGAAAATAATTTAAATTTTTTTTTTTTTTTAATTACAAATTTAAAAATCGGTTGTTAGAACTAGGGATGGGTACCGTTCACATTTAAAGCGATACGGTACCGATTCCTGGCACACAAAAATCGTTACTGGTACCCAATTTTCGGTACTTTTGTACGTTTTTTTGGGGGCGGGGGTTGAGAAAAAAAATATTTATATATTTTTTTTTAATCAGTTGTTAGAACTAGGGTTGGGTACCGCACATTTGAAGCGATACGGTACCGATTCCTGGCACACTGGAATCGATACCGGTACCCAATTTTCGCTACTTTTGTAAGTTTTTTTGGGGGGAGGGGGGGTTGAGAAAAAAATAAAAATAAAATTTAAAAAATATAAAAATCGTCTGTTAGAACTAGGAATGGGTACCGTTCACGTTTGAAGCGATACAGTACCGATTACTGGCACACGGGAATCGATACCGGTACCCAATTTTGGGTACTTTTGTAAATTTAAGGCCTGGACTCTGATGGCTGCACAGGTGGTCCAAGGTCGAGGCCCTCCCGGCCGCACCTAGACACGCACTGGTGTGCTGGTACAATACGACTGAAAGGTGATTGATGTTTGTACCTGCGGAGGGTCGGGGCCGAGGGAACTGCTCCTCCTCCTCCTCCTCCTCCTCGCCGCCGTCCACCATCTCCTCGGTGCTGGTCATGTGTTCCTGGCTCAGGTCCGACAGAGAAAACTCCAGGCTGTCCTCCCGCCACATGTCGGCCGACTTGGAGCGCTTCTTCTTGAAACAGTCCTTCTCCCCCGCCGAGTCCTCGCCGTAGTCCCGGCCCAGGGTGTCCGCCTCGGACGTCTCCGGCGTGGGCGTGGCCACGGCCTCGTCGTCGTCCTGCTGGAAGGACTCGGGCCTCATCGTCATGGCGACGCGCTGCGTCCAGTGGGGGCTGACGGCGAAGTCCGCCAGGCCGTCGGCGGCGTCGAAGGGCTCGGCGCCGCTCTCGGCCAGCGACTGAGGGATGCTGGGTGTGCTGGAGGAGCGCGTGGACGCCTCAGAGTGGCGGTGCTCCTGTTTGGCGGACGAGGACTGGCGGGCGCGGCGTGTGACGGGCTGCTTGCCGGACAGGCGGAGGGAGCGGGTCGTGTGTTTACGGGACAGGTGCCCCGTGGAGCCGCTCTCGCCATTCAGACTCTCCACGTTTCCCATGATGCAACTGCAGATCAACGGACATGTTTTTCAAGGACTGACTCGGGACAAAATGGCGGTCGTGGGGGAATTTTCTGGAAAATACAACTTGAATATAAACTCTGAATGTTAACAGTTGGGAATCAGAATCATCAGAATCAGAAATACTTCATCAATCCCAGAGGGGACATTAAATTGCTCCGCACAAGCCCATTCAAGATCAGACAAACAATACAGGGAGACAGAACAGGATCAAACATTACAGGGAGACAGAACAGGATCAAACATTACAGGGAGACAGAACAGGATCGCTGAAGGGTCTGCCAACTTACAAAAAAGGTGAAATACATGTAAACAATCGGGGGGGGGTTGAGAAAAAAATACAAATAAAATTTTAAAAAAATAAAAATCGGTTGTTTAGAACTAGGGATGGGTACCGTTCACATTTGAAGTGATACAGTACCGATTCCTGGCACACGGGAATCAATACCGGTACCCAATTTTCGGTACTTTTGTAAATTTTTGGGGTCGGGGGTTTAGAAAAAAAATAAAATTAAATTTATTTATTTTTTTAAATCGGTTGTTAGAACTAGGGATGGGTACCGTTCACATTTGAAGCAATACGGTACAGATTCCTGGCACACAGGAATCAATACCGGTACCCAATTTTCTGTACTTTTGTAAATTTTTGGGGTGGGGGGTTGAGAAAAAAAAATATATATATATATATATATATTTTTAAATCGGTTGTTAGAACTAGGGATGGATACCGTTCACATTTGAAGCGATACGGTACCGATTCCTGGCACACGAGAATCGATACCGGTACCCAATTTTCAGTACTTTTGTAAATTTTTGGGATGGGAAGAGGGGGTTGAGAATTTTTTTTTTTTTTTTTTAATTCGGTTGTTAGAACTAGGGATGGGTACCGTTCACATTTGAAGCGATACGGTACCGATTCCTGGCACACAGCAATCAATACCGGTACCCAATTTTCTGTACTTTTGTACATTTTTGGGGTGGGGGGTTGAGAAAAAAAAATAAAAAAATATATGTATACATTCTTAAATCGGTTGTTAGAACTAGGAATGGGTACTGTTCACATTTGAAGCGATACGGTACAGATTCCTGGCACACAGGAACCAATACCGGTACCCAATTTTCGGTACTTTTGTAAATTTTTGGGGTGAGGGGGTTGAGAAAAAAGAAAAAAAAAATACATATATTTTTTTTAATTGGTTGTTAGAACTAGGGATGGGTACCGTTCACATTTGAAGCGATACGGTACCGATTCCTGGCACACGGGAATCGATACCGGTACCCAATTTTCTGTACTTTTGTAAATTTTTGGGGTGGGGGATTGAGAATTTTTTTAAAAATAAATATATACATATTTTTAAATCGGTTGTTAGAACTAGGGATGGGTACTGTTCACATTTGAAGCGATACGGTACAGAATCCTGGCACACAGGAATCAATACCGGTACCCAATTTTCGGTACTTTTGTAAATTTTTGGGGTGAGGGGGTTGAGAAAAAAGAAAAAAAAAATACATATATTTTTTTTAATTGGTTGTTAGAACTAGGGATGGGTACCGTTCACATTTGAAGCGATACGGTACCGATTCCTGGCACACGGGAATCGATACCGGTACCCAATTTTCTGTACTTTTGTAAATTTTTGGGGTGGGGGATTGAGAATTTTTTTTTAAATAAATATATACATATTTTTAAATCGGTTGTTAGAACTAGGGATGGGTACTGTTCACATTTGAAGCGATACGGTACAGATTCCTGGCACACAGGAATCAATACCGGTACCCAATTTTCGGTACTTTTGTAAATTTTTGGGGTGGGGCGGTTGAGACAAAAAAAAAAAAAAAACATCTATTTTTTTTTAATTGGTTGTTAGAACTAGGGATGGGTACCGTTCACATTTGAAGCGATACGGTACCGATTCCTGGCACACAGGAATCGATACCGGTACCAAATTTTCGGTACTTTTGTAAATTTTTGGAGGGGGGGGCGGGGTTGAGAAAAAAATTTAACTAAATTTTTAAAAATGAAAAAATCGGTTGTTAGAACTAGGGATGGGTACCGTTCACATTTGAAGCGATGCAGTACCGATTCCTGGCCCACGGGAATCAATACCGGTACCCACATTTCGGTACTTTTGTAAATTTTTGGGGTGGGGGGGTTGAGAAAAAAATTAAACTAAATTTTAAAAAATAAAAAAATCGGTTGTTAGAACTAGGGATGGGTACCGTTCACATTTGAAGCGATACAGTATCGATTCCTGGCACACGGGAATCGATACCGGTACCCAATTTTTGGTACTTTTGTAAATCTTTGGAGGGGGGGCGGGGGGTTGAGAAAAAAAAAAATATATATATATATTTTTTTTTTAAATTGGTTGTTAGAACTAGGGATGGGTACCGTTCACATTTGCAGCAATACAGTACCGATTCAATACCGGTACCCAAATTTCGGTACTTTTGTACATTTTTGGGGTGGGGGGGTTGAGAAAAAAATTAAACTAAATTTTTAAAAATAAAAAAATCGGTTGTTAGAACTAGTGATGGGTACCGTTCACATTTGAAGCGATACGGTACCGATTTCTGGCACACGAGAATCGATACTGGTACCCAATTTTCTGTACTTTTGTGGAGGGGATATGAGAAAAATAAATAAATACAATTTAAAAAAAATAAAAATCGGTTGTTAGAACTAGGAATGGGTACCGTATATGTATATATATGTGTGTGCGTGTGTGTATATATATACTGTATGACACCCCTGACCTAGAGGTAGTTTGGCTGAGTCCGCTCTCAGTGCTGCTGGAGTGATGTGATCGCCGAATGCCGGACATCACACACAGTGTTGGATTTTAGGTGACTCAGTACCCGGTAGGTTTTGGGTCAGTGCCAATACAGAATGGTGTACCCATCCCTAGTTAGAATGTCAGAGTTTGACCCTGTCACAGATTATCTCTACAACAGCAGACGATACTTGCAGCACAATTACCTGTGGTCAAGGCCTCACCACCACGCCGTCCTCGGCCGGACACATGCCCCGCCCCCCTGCAGGCGGCTGCGGTCTACCACCCCCCGGTCCGGGTCACCTGACCTGTCCTGAGCACAAAAGAAGCAAGCGACGGTGAGCTGACAGTGACCAGTTGTCCACACAGAAAAGCCTCGTGGTACGTCAAGTCCCGGGCCACATTTCTTTTCAACCACACCCTAAAGAGTGGCGAACCGCGGAGCGCTCGGGCGTGTGCGCACACGCCAAGTCATGGCCGCCCCGCCAAGTCTCCCACTCTGAAAGGAGGAGAGCGACTATGATGTCACATGATGCGTGGCATGCAACCATAAAGGGACGTTCAGTCCAACAAAGCGTGCGGAAAGGCATTCACCCAGTCATATTCACTCGAGTCTTATCAAAGTGCTTTTCAAACTAATGCGCTGACATCACCACTGTCACACAGCTTTGTTGTGTCACATTAAACAGCACTTTCATCTTTATTCCAACTATTTAACCATGAAATATTACCATTGTTATTATAATTAAAATAATATGTATTTTCAATGTGTTACAAAACCAGTGAAGTAGTCACGTTGTTTACGACCCCCGTCCCTTGGAAACAGCTGTTGCCTTGTAATCAGGGAAAGTCCAACTAAAAGAGGAGGCGTACAATCTTTCGTCAGAGCGTGCTGGAAGACTGTAAATAAAAATGGTAAATGGTAAATAAAAACCGAATACAATGATTTGCAAATCCTTCTCAACCTATATTCAGTTACAAAAGACTGCAAAGACAAGATATTTAACGTTCAAACTGGAAAACTTTGTGAATTTTGGCAAATATTAGCTCATTTTGAACTTGATGCCTGCAGCATGTTTCAAAGAAGCTGGCACAAGTGGCAAAAAAGACTGACAAAGTTGAGGAGTGCTCATCAAAGACTTATTTGGAACCACTTTTGTCAACAAATGTGTGAGCAAATTGTTTTAGGAACAACATTTATCAACCAGCTATTGCAAGGAATTTAGGGATTTCACCATCTACGCTCCGTAATATCATCAAAAGGTTCAGAAAATCTGGAGAAATCACTGCACGTAAGCCATGATATTACGCACCTTGGATCCCTCAGGCGGTACTGCATCAAAAAAACGACATCAGTGTGTAAAGGATATCACCACACGGGCTCAGGAACACTTCGGACAAGCACTGTCAGTAACGACAGTTGGTCGCTACATCTGTAAGTGCAAGTTAAAACCCTACTATGCAAAGCCACAGCCATTTATCAACAACACCCGGAGCTGGGCCCGAGCTCATCTAAGATGGACTGATGCAAAGTGGAAAAGTGTTCCGTGGTCTGACGAGTCCACATTTCGAATTGTTTTTTGGAAACTGTGGTACATCGTGACCAAAGAGGAAAAGAACCATCCGGATTGTTCTAGGGTCAAAGTGTAAAAGGCAGCATGTGTGATGGTATGGGGGTGTATTAGTGCCCAAGGCATGGGTAACTTACACATCTGTGAAGGCACCATTAATGCTGAAAGGTACATACGGGTTTTGGAGCAACATATGTTGCCATCCAAGCAACGTTATCATGGACGCCCCTGCTTATTTCAGCAAGACGATGCCAAGCCACGTGTTACATCAACATGGCTTCATAGTAAAAGAGTGCGGGTACTGGACTGGCCTGCCTGTAGTCCAAAAATTAGTTTCTTAGTGTGAACATGAAATATCTTGTCTTTGCAGTCTATTCAATTGAATTTAAGTTGAAAAGGATTTGCAAATAATTATATTCTGTTTTTATTTACCATTTACACAACGTGACAACTTCACTGCTTTTGGGGTTTGTAGAATAAACACAGCTTTATTTTGTCACATTAAACAGCACTTTTAATGTTTCATGTTTTCATCTTTGTTGAGTGTGCAACTTACATTTACATTTTATCATAAATATTACCATTAAATTATATTTATTTTATTTTTTTTAGAATAAACACAGCTTTATTTTGTCACATTAAACAACACTTTTCATCGTTGTTGAGTGTGCAACTTACATTGTATCATTAAATATAATGGTTATTATTAATAAATCATTTTCAATGTTTTAGAATAAACAGCCTAATTATGTCACATTAAACAGCACTTTTAATTTTTCATGTTTTCATATTTTGTTGAGTGTGCAGCTTATATTTTATCATTATTTATAATCATTATTATTAAGTAATATTTTTCAATGTTGTAGAATAAACAGCTCTATTGTGTCAAATTAAACAGCACTTTTAATGTTTTCATCTTTGTCGAGTGTGCAACTTACATTTAAATTCTACTATTTAATATTATTATTATTATTAAATAATAATGATAATATTTTTCAATTTTTTTTTAGAATAAATAGCTTTATTATGTCACATTGAACAGCACTTTTAATGTTTGATGTTTTCATCTTTTGTTGAGTGTGCAACTTACATTTAAATTATATTATTCAATATTATTATTATTAAATAATAATGATAATATTTAAAAAATGTTTTTTGAATAAATAGCTTTATTATGTCACATTGAACAGCACTTTTAATGTTTCATGTTTTCATCTTAGTCAAGTGTGCAACTTACATTTAAATTATATTATTAAATATTAATATTATTATTAAATAATAATGATAATATTTTAAAACATTTTTTTTAATAAATAGCTTTATTATGTCACATTAAACAGCACTTTTAATGTTTCATGTTTTCATCTTTTGTTGAGTGTGCAACTTACATTGAAATTATATTATTAAATATTATTATTATTATTATTAAATAATGGTGATATTTATTTTTATTTTATTTTTTTAGAATAAATAGCTTTATTATGTCACATTGAACAGCACTTTTAATGTTTCATGTTTTCATCTTTTTCAAGTATGCAACTTACATTTAAATTATATTATTAAATATTATTATTATTATTAAATAATAATGATAATATTTTTCAATTTTTTTTTAGAATAAATAGCTTTATTATGTCTCATTGAACAGCACTTTTAATGTTTCATGTTTTCATATTTTGTTGAGTGTGCAACTTACATTTAAATTATATTATTAAATATTATTATTATTATTAAATAATAATGATAATATTTTTAAAAAATGTTTTAATAAATAGCTTTATTATGTCACATTGAACAGCACTTTTAATGTTTCATGTTTTCATATTTTGTTGAGTGTGCAACTTACATTTAAATTATATTAAATATTATTATTATTATTCTTATTAAATAATAGTGATAGAATATATATATATATATATATATATATATATATATATATGTATATATATATATATATATATATATATATATATATATATATATATATATATATATATATATATATTTTTAGAATAAATAGCTTTATTATGTCACATTGAACAGCACTTTTAATGTTTCATGTTTTCATCTTTTGTTGAGTGTGCAACTTGCATTTTATCATTAAACATAATCATTGTTAAATAATTTTAAAAAATGTTGGTTTTTTTTAGAATAAACAGCTTTATTGTGTCACATTAAACAACACTTTTCATGTTTTCATAATTGAAAGACAATAAAGTATCATGTTTTCATCTTTGAAAAAGGGCACCACTCATTAAAGTGTTAAAAGGAAGTCAAACATTGTTTATATTTTTTTAATTTTTATTTTTTACTTTCAACGCTTGTTTTTTTATGTTCTTTTGTCACAAAAACACTCAAAATATGCAAAATTTTCCCCAAATAATATAATTTAAAGTGTAATATTTGATGTGAAGTCATACCAAAGACTATAAAAATGGGAGCCGTTACCTCCCTGCTTGGCACTCAGCATCAAGGGTTGGAATTGGGGGTTAAATCACCAAAAATTATTCCCGGGCGCGGCCACCGCTGCTGCTCACTGCTCCCCTCACCTCCCAGGGGGTGATCAAGGGTGATGGTCAAACGCAGAGAATAATTTCACCACTCCTAGTGTGTGTGTGACAATCATTGGTACTTTAGCTTTAACTTTAGAGGCTATTTCATCCCTACAAGCCTGTTTCGCAGGTTTCCCTGCACTTCAGGGGATTTAAAAATGATTTTTTTTTTGTATCGATACGTCATTGTGGAGGGGGTGGGTGGCCCGCCGCGAATCGGGGTGTGTCGGGACGGGCCTCGAAGACAGCGACAGGTGCGTAGATGGGCCTTGTTATCTAATCGTCTGTCGCCTTCATTAGCAGCAGCCGTAATGAGACGAGTAGTTGGAGTTGGAGGTGCTGCTGAAAGACACTTTGCTGAAAAGCAAAAGACTTTGCACCATTGTATGACAATAAAACAGTGTTATACCCAGAGTTCCGGGCTTTCCTGGCAGTGTGTGGTGGTCTGAGGAACCCACTAGAGCAGTGGTCCCCAACCGATTGGTACCGGGCCGCACAAGAAAAAAATAAAAAAATAAAAAATAAAAACTTTTTTTTTTTAATGAAATCACTATAAAAAACACAATATATACATTACATATCAATATAGATCAATACAGTCTGCAGGGATACAGTCCGTAAGCACACATGATTGTATTTATTTATGTAAAAAAAAAAAAAAAAAAAAAAAATTTTTATTTTTTTTAATGAAATCACTATAAAAAACACAATATATACATTACATATCAATATATATCAATACACTCTGCAGGGATACAGTCCGTAAGCACACATGATTGTATTTATTTATTTAAAAAATTTTTTTTTTTTATTTTTTTATTTTTTTTTTTTAAATGAAATCACTATAAAAAACACAATATATACATTACATATCAATATATATCAATACAGTCTGCAGGGATACAGTCCGTAAGCACACATGATTGTATTTATTTATGTAAAAAAAAAAATATATATATATATATTTTTTTTTTAATGAAATCACTATAAAAAACACAATATATACATTACATATCAATATATATCAATACAGTCTGCAGGGATACAGTCCGTAAGCACACATGATTGTATTTATTTATGTTAAAAAAATATATTAAAAAAAAAAAAAAAAATTTAAATACCCGTGGGACAAATTTTCAAGCGTTGACCGGTCCGCAGATACAAAAAGGTTGGGGACCACTGCACTAGAGGGCAACTTCTCCAGTCCTTAAAAAGACGCTGAGGTGATATCTTGACTGGAAAAGGAACTGCTTAAAACCGCGGATCCGAAAGAACAATCCGGAGCTCACGTAGCAAAAGATTCATGAAGTGGAAAAAAAAAAAAAAAGAATCAAACTCCCGAGGCCGACGTTTTTATATTTGCAGCATATTTACATATCACATCCAGCCTAACGACACCTTGCACCTGTGTACGTATGTGTGTGTACGTGTGTGTGTGTACGTGTGTGTGTGTGTTACACACAAAACCCTGTCTGACAACACGACAAGGAGCATAAAGCATTGCTGTCTTTTCCTGCGGCGGTGTTCAGTCAACAATGTTTTATTCCCCGCCCCCCCCCATCGATGGGGGGGCTAGCGAGGGCGAGGGGAGGTGACGCCAGGCCGAAGGCGAACTACAAGAGGAGCACGGAGGTAGCAGCTCCACGTCGGGAGGCCTTCTGAGCTATGAATAGATGAGAGAGATGCGGGGAGAGGAGGATGCTGAGTGAGTGGCTAAGCAGACATGTGCTGACACATTATTCACTGTGGCTCTATTATGGTGAATTAACACATCAAATGTCTTTAACCTCCTTTATATTCATATTTAGGCCCACAGGCCTACTGTATTAAAGGCCTACTGAAATGATTTAAAAAATTTTTTAAAAGGGAATAGCAGATCCATTCTATGTGTCATACTTGATCATTTTGCGATATTGCCATATTTTTGCTGAAAGGATTTAGTAGAGAAAATCGACGATAAAGTTCGCAACTTTTGCTCGCTGATAATAAAAAAAAGCCTTGCCTGTAGCGGAAGTAGCGTGACGTCACAGGAGCTAGTATTCCTCACAATTCCCCGTTGTTTACAATGGAGCGAGAGAGATTCGGACCGAGAAAGTGACGATTACCCCGTTAATTTGAGCGAGGATGAAAGATTCGTGGATGAGGAACGTTACAGTGAAGGACTTGAGAGGCAGTGCAGGACGTATCTTTTTCCGCTCTGACCGTAACTTAGGTACAAGCTGGCTCATTGGATTCCACACTCTCCTTTTTTTATTGTGGATCACGGATTTGTATTTTAAACCACCTGGGATACTATATCCTCTTGAAAATGAGAGTCGAGAATGCGAAATGGACATTCAGTGCCTTTTATCTCCACGAAATGCTTTAGCTACGAGCTAACGTGATAGCATCGTGCTTTAACTGCATATAGAAACAAAAGAAATAAACCCCTGACTGGAAGGATAGACAGAAAATCAACAAGGTGTATTTAAAAAATAAAAACAATTTTTTTTTTTTTTTTTTTCTTTCTTTTACATAAATAAATACAATCATGTGTGCTTACGGACTGTATCCCTGCAGGCTGTATTGATCTATATTGATATAAAATGTATATATTGTGTTTTTTATGTTGATTTCATTAAAAAAAAAAAAAAAAAATTTTTTTTTTTTTTTTTAAATTCTTGTGCGGCCCGGTACCAATCGGTCCGCGGACCGGTGGTTGGGGACCACTGATCTAAAGGATAGCCACCGGAACACTGAAATTCAAGTATTTTTATTTTTTTTCTATGTAAATAAAATAAATATATATATATATATATATATAGCTAGAATTCACTGAAAGTCAAGTATTTCATACATATATATATATATATATATATATATATATATATATATATATATATATATATATATATATATATATATATATATATATATATATATATATGAAATATATATAAAATACTCGAGTTGGTGAATTCTAGCTGTAAATAATCACGCCCCCCGCCCACATTAATTAAATAAATAAAAAATAAAAAATATATACACTAATTAATATATGTTAATAATTTATATATGTTAATAATATATATATATTTATATATATATATATATATATATATATATATATATATAATATATATATATATATATATATATATATATATATATATAAATATATATATATATATATTATATATATATGTATGTGTGGGAAAAAAATCACAAGACTATTTCATATCTACAGGCTGTTTCATGAGGGTTTTTCCACAATCCTCAGGAGATTGAGGATTGAGGAAAAACCCTCATGAAACAGGCCTGTAGAGATGAAATAGTCTTGTGATTTTTTTCCCACACATACATATTACGCTCTACCACGGTATCGAGCACTATTTTTTGGATAATCTAATTAAGACATATATATATATATATATATATATATATATATATATATATATATATCATATA
This sequence comes from Entelurus aequoreus, assembly GCF_033978785.1. Lineage (NCBI taxonomy): Eukaryota > Metazoa > Chordata > Actinopteri > Syngnathiformes > Syngnathidae > Entelurus > Entelurus aequoreus. The sequence goes on along the minus strand of NC_084735.1, from coordinate 2,848,684 downwards.
TATACATTAATAAATAAATAAATAAAAAATATATATACACTAATAAATATATGTAATAATTTAAGACAATAATCTATCAATAATATAGTATTAATAATGAAATATATATTTATAATATCTGTATATATTAATTAATGTGTATATGCCCTTTGAGACTTTTGTGATTTAGGGCTATATAAATAAACATTGATTGATTGATTGATATGTATTAATAGTTTATAAAACAACTATGTAATTATTATTATTATTAATACTGTCGTAATTTTTTTTTTTTTTCATTTAGATATATTTATATAAATTTGAATTTAAAAAAAATGTACATTTACATTTTGGTTTATTTCACTGTCAACCCATGACTTTAAGACTGTTCCTTAAGTAAGAATAATTGTTTCTAAGACCTAAAAAATTACAATAATTTAGCATGCCTGATTTTTTTTAAATGTATACAAAAAAATCAAATTGTTTTTTGTTTTTTTGTCATAAAGAAATACAATCATGTGTGCTTACGGACTGTATCCCTGCAGACTGTATTGATTTATATTGAATATATAATGTATATATTGTGTTTTTTATGTTGATTTAATAAAAATAAAAAAAACTTTTTTTTTTTTTTTTTTTTTTTTTTTAATTTCTTGTGCGGCCATCGGTCCACGGACCGGTACCCGGGCCGCGGCCTGGTGGTTGGGGACCACTGCATTACATCATATTCACATAAATCATATCTATTGTCTGCCCTAAATGTCAAAATATTTTTGTTTATATCCCACCCGTACCACCCACCCCCACCCCCCAAAAAAAGAAAGAAACAACAACAAAAACAAAGTATATCTACAAATACATCGATAAATAAACAAAGAAAAAAAAGAAATAATAATACATTAATAATAATAACAATCAGAAATAAAATAAAATATAAACAGATACATATATATATATAAATATATATATATATATATACACACACATACATATATATATATATACATATACAGTATATACATACATACATATACACATATATATTGTGCTCGCTTCTATAAGCCAGCGGTTCATCCTCTGTATATTCAGCTTCAAAAAAGATAAGTAATAAAGATAAGGTATAAAACGCCAAAGTGGTATTTTGACGCGAAAATGAGTGTTCTTTCTGCGTTATTACAAAAATTCAACATGCCTGGATTTTAACGGCTACACAATAACTAACTTAAAACAAGGACGCCTGCTCGCCACGTCGTTGAACACGATGCTACAGATCTCACCTGTCAAGTCTCCTGTATCTACAAAGTGCGTCATCGCAGCCAGAAAACCGACAATGGACGCAATAGAGCACTGCATACGTCGTGCGGGATTCGAACCGGGAACCCTGTGGTTGGTGGACAACCCTCTGTCCAAAGACCTCGTGCTTTGTGTCCAACATCTTTTCCTGTAAGTAGTGCAGTGTTCAGTAACAACAACAACAACAATGTCCTCCTACAAGGGAGAAGACGCGTTCCCAAAGTGGAATCATCTTGTATAAACTCCACTCTTGCACTCCACCCACGGCCATAAATCATCACATGACTAAGTGTCGGCGCTTGAAACAACAACAACGTGCACCATCTGTTGATTACGCCTCATTCGGATTCTGTTTGATTCACCTGAACATTTGTTTGAGTTCGCAGGACGAGCAACCAGTAGGAATCTGCTCTGTTCAACCTATGTTCCATTGAATAGACCGCAAAGACAAGATTTTTAACGTTCCAACTGGTAAACCTTGTCATTTTTTGCAAATATTAGCTCATATTGAAGTTGATGCCTGCAACGTGTTGTCAAAAAAGCTGGCACAAGTGGCAAAAAAAGACTGAGAAAGTTGAGGAATGCTCATCAAACACTTATTTGGAACATCCCAACTGGTTGAACAGGCTAATTGGGAACAGGTGGGTGCCATGATTGGGTATAAAAGCAGCTTAGTCAGTCATTCACAACAAGGACGGGGCGAGGGTCACCACTTTGTCAACAAATGTGTGAGCAAATTGTTGAACAGTTTAAGAACAACATTTCTCAACCAGCTATTGCAAGGAATTTAGGATTTTCACCATCTACGCTCCGCAATATCATCAAAAGGTTCAGAGAATCTGGAGAAATCACTGCACTTAAGCGATGATATTACGGACCCTTCGATCCTTCAGGCGGTACTGCATCAAAAAGTGACATCAGTGTGTAAAGGATATCGCCACGTGGGCTCAGGAACACTTCAGAAAACAATATCAGTAACTACAGTTGGTCGCTACATCTGTAAGTGCAAGTTAAAACTCTACTATGCAAAGCAAAGCCATTTATCAACAACACCCAGAATCGCCGCCAGGCTTCGCCGGGCCCGTGGGTGCGATGATTGGGTATAAAAGCAGCTTCCGTGAAATGCTCAGTCATTCACAAAAAAGGACGGGGCGAGGGTCCCCACTTTGTCAACAAATGTGTGAGCAAATTGTTGAACAGTTTAAGAACAACATTTCTCAACCAGCTATTGACAAGGAATTTAGGGATTTCACCATCTACGGTCTGTAATATCATCAAAAGGTTCAGACAAATCTGCACTTAAGCGATGATATTACGGACCTTCGATCCTTCAGGCGGTACTGCATCAAAAAGTGACATCAGTGTGTAAAGGATATCGCCACGTGGGCTCAGGAACACTTCAGAAAAGCACTGTCAGAAATACAGTTGGTCGCTACATCTGTAAGTGCAAGTTAAAACTCTACGATGCAAAGCGAAAGCCATTTATCAACAACACCCCAGAAACGCCGCCGGCTTGGCTGGGCCCGAGCTCATCTAAGATGGACTCATGCAAAAATGGAAAAGTGTTCTGTGGTCTGACGAGTCCACATTTCAAATTGTTTTTTGGAAACTTTGGATGTGGTGTCCTCCGGACAAAGAGGAAAAGAACCATCCGGATTGTTCTAGGCGCAATGATATGGTTTCTCAGTGTGAACGTTAAATATCTTGTCTTTGCCAGTCTAATCAATTGAATATAAGTTGAAAAGGATTTGCAAAACATTGTATTCGGGTTTTATTTACCATTTACACAACGTACCAACTTCACTGGTTTTGGGTTTGTAGAACTGCGGGTCATTTCCGAGCCTTGTAGTTCGGGTAGTTCTTCTACTTGGTATCATTACAGTGGATGTCAGGTGTAGATCCACCCATGGCATTTGTTTACATTGAGGTGCGCTGCCCTAATGGTTAGTTCAAGAAAGTTAAAGATTTTTGTGATTTCAGATTGTTTGTGAGGGCACAAAGGGACTTAAGACATAAGACAGCAGCTTGCTGTTGTTGTTTTGGCTTGTTAACGTATAGAAAGTTGCCTTGTTACGTGTGTTTGATATACAGTTCTGTATAGCACTTTGTATTGTGTTCAAAGTGTACAAACCTTCACTAAAATACGGACTTTTGTCGAGGGCGGAACCCATTATTCATATTTTCTTACAGAGAAATTTACTTCACTAACTTTTCTATTTACAAACCCTGTCCAAAAAACGGTTTATTCGTAAATTGAGGTTCCACTGTATTAAAAGAAGTGGCCAGAAGTGCTAGCAGCTGATCCTGAACCAGGTAAATAGTCCTGAACAAGTACCGAAGCGAGCACAGCTGATCCTGAACCAGGTAAATAGTCCTGAACAAGTCCCGAAGCGGGCACAGCTGATCCTGAACCAGGTAAATAGTCCTGAACAAGTCCCGAAGCGAGCACAGTTGATCCTGAACCAGGTACATAGTCCTGAACAAGTCCCGAAGCGGAGCACAGTTGATCCTGAACCAGGTACATAGTACTTAACAAGTCCCGAAGGGAGCACAGCTGATCCTGAACAGGTACATAGTCCTTAACAAGTCCAGAAGCGACCACAGCTGATTCTGAACCAGGTAAATAGTCCTGAACAAGTCCCGAAGCGAGCACAGCTGATCCTGGAACCAGGTACATAGTCCTGAACAAATCCCGAAGCGAGCACAGCTGATCCTGAACCAGGTAAATAGTCCTGAACAAGTCCCGAAGCGGGCACAGCTGATCCTGAACCAGGTAAATAGTACTGAACAAGTACCGAAGCGAGCACAGCTGATCCTGAACCAGGTAAATAGTCCTGAACAAGTCCCGAAGCGAGCACAGCTGATCCTGAATCAGGTAAATAGTCCTGAACAAGTCCCGAAGCGAGCACAGCTGATCCTGAACCAGGTAAATAGTCCTGAACAAGTCCCCGAAGCGAGCACAGCTGATCCTGAACCAGGTAAATAGTCCTGAACAAATCCCGAAGCGAGCACAGCTGATGCTTAACCAGGTACATAGTCCTGAACAAGTCCCGAAGCGAGCACAGCTGATCCTGAACAGGTAAATAGTCCTGAACAAGTCCCAAAGCGGGCACAGCTGATCCTGAACAGGTAAATAGTCCTGAACAAATCCCGAAGCGAGCACAGCTGATGCTTAACCAGGTACATAGTCCTGAACAAGTCCGAAGCGAGCACAGCTGATCCTGAACCAGGTGAAATAGTCCTGAACAAGTCCGAAGCAAGCACAGTTGGTCCTGAACCAGGTAAATAGTCCCTGAACAAGTCCCGAAGCGGGCACAGCTGATCCTGAACCAGGTAAATAGTCCTGAACAAGTCCTGAAGCGAGCCACAGCTGATCCTGAATCAGGTAAATAGTCCTGAACAAGTCCCGAAGCGGGCACAGCTGATCCTGAACCAGGTAAATAGTCCTGAACAAGTCCTGAAGCGAGCACAGTTGATCCTGAACCAGGTACATAGTACTTAACAAGTCCCGAAGCGAGCACAGCTGATGCTTAACCAGGTACATAGTCCTGAACAAGTCCAGAAGCGAGCACAGCTGATCCTGAACCAGGTAAATAGTCCTGAACAAGTCCCGAAGCAAGCACAGTTGGTCCTGAACCAGGTAAATAGTCCTGAACAAGTCCCGAAGCGGGCACAGCTGATCCTGAACCAGGTAAATAGTCCTGAACAAGTCCCGAAGCGAGCACAGTTGATCCTGAACCAGGTAAATAGTCCTGAACAAGTCCTGAAGCGAGCACAGCTGATCCTGAATCAGGTAAATAGTCCTGAACAAGTCCCGAAGCGGGCACAGCTGATCCTGAACCAGGTAAATAGTCCTGAACAAGTCCTGAAGCGAGCACAGTTGATCCTGAACCAGGTACATAGTACTTAACAAGTCCCGAAGCGAGCACAGCTGATGCTTAACCAGGTACATAGTCCTGAACAAGTCCCGAAGCGAGCACAGCTGATCCTGAACCAGGTAAATAGTCCTGAACAAGTCCCGAAGCAAGCACAGTTGGTCCTGAAACAGGGGAAGTCATGGTACTGGAGGTTAGTCCTGAACCTGGAACCTAGGTGCGCCAAACCACCCTGTCCTGGCCTGAGTAAGTAGCACTGCCGGGTCTTTAACCTTTCAAGCGCCAGCACAAAAAGGTTAAAAGCCGTGCAGGAGTTGTTGTAAGACGAGACGCCGGCAGCTTGACTGATTTCCCTGACCTCCACGTGCACCTCCTTTGCCCCCTCCCTGTGAAGCCTTGAAAGGCAGTGACGTTCTTCTCGTACTTACCCTGCCCTCGGGGGGCCTTTTCCTGTGCACCTTTGACATTCCTCAAATAGTTAACCCCTCCCCTCCTACAGCGAGCGGCTGAGGCAATCCCAGATGGAGCACACTTACAAAAACGTCCTCGTTTTACCTGAAAACTCAAGATAACTTCAAAGCAGAGACTGGTGCATCCTAAAGACCGGACACTCCACACCCACAGAATGCTATCCTATATTGGGGAAACAAAACCACCAAGCCAACGTATGGCACAGCATGGATGGGTAAACTCTTCAGGTCTAGACTCAGCTGTCTACTTTGAGAACAACAATGAACAGATTCTGGACCGGGAGGACGGATGGTACGGGAGAGGAGTGAGAGAAGGCATCTACGTCAAGGTTGAAAACCCATCTTTGAACAGAGGAGGTGGTCTGCGACACCACCTGTCTCCCACATACAACACTGTCCTTTCAACCATTCCTAAAAAGACTCTGCAATTTACAGAAATGCCACTTCAACGCCTGTCATTGGCATTGACAGGTAGGATTGCTCGGAAGTAAACAAGGTATACATATATATATATATATATATATATATATATATATATATATATATATATATATATATATATATATATATATATATATATATATATATATATATATATATCAGTGTTTCCCATAAACTGCCAAGATACCTGTGGCGGTGGGTGGCGTGGCTATGGGCGTGGTCACCACGACATCATCGAGTAATTTGCATAATTTACTACAATGATATGATTTTCTCTAAAAAGGCTCAAAAAATGTATACTTACTAATTAATAATAACAGTTTTGTTTTAAACGTCCATCCATCCATTTTACAATATAATTACAACACTTTATGTACATATTTATATACAGATTTGAACAATAAGTTATTCACTGAAATATATTTATTAATTGTGGTTCTTACAAAAAAATATATATCTTATCAAATATAAAAGCTAAAATGTCTCTCAAAGCTCTGCCCCTTTAATTAGTGCATACTAAATCGTTTAACTTTAGCCTACTACTACAAGCATATTATTTACCAGCAACATAAAGTGAAACAAATGAATGTGTGGGAAACACTGTATATATAAAAAAATATATATATATTTATATATACACCTTGTTTACTTCCGTGACGACCTCTTTAAAGCTTTGTAATCAATCAGAAATATCAAGCAGCTAAAAGTCAAAACATGGATAAGTGTGGAGAGAGTGTTTTGCATTTTTCCCATCATGCCTTGCAGTGGATTGAAATGGGTGTAATTCAACAAATGTTATGGCGATGGGACTTTTTAAAAAAAATAATACTCACAAAGTTCAGTGAGCAGGCTAGGCTGTGTTATGACTTTTTGTGCTTTTTTTGTGCCCTGCACCATGACTAGGAAAGGTTGTTTGGATTGGGTCATATAGGTAAATGCTCTGCTTCTGATACCATATATAATAATACCCATTATGATTGCTGAAATGCTTTTCACGTCACAGGTGTCGTAGTTTTGATGCCTTCAGTCATGAAAATAAGGAAAACGCATAAAATGAGAAGGCAAAGTCCAAACTTCTGGCCTGCACTGTGCATCCCTACTTGGATGAGAGGCGAAAACCCCTTCCAAGACCAATTCTCAAATCCCTTCACTGGCTTCCGGCTCCACTCAGGATTGAATACAAAGTCTCCCTACTAGCCCACCAGTGCCTCCATGGAAATGCCCCCCATCTACCTCAAAGAACTACTCACCCCCAAATACCTCCACACCACACCTCCGCTCCGGACAGGCTCACCTCCTCCAACCTCCGAGGACAAAGCTACGAACAATGGGAGACCGGGCTTTCCGCTCCGCCGCTAGCAGTCTGTGGAACGCTCTCCCTGACCACCTGAGGGCACCACAGACTGTGGATGCTTTTAAAAAAGGCTTAAAAACCCCTTCTATTTAAAAAAGCCTTTTTATAGATGTATGCATACTAGTTCTAGCCATTAGGCCAATGAGGCCAATCATAAATTACAAAATACACTTTTAAAAAGTATCTATGTCGAGTGTGCGATACAACGGTGCTGCTTTTGTTTTGAAAAGCGTTATTTGTATCACTTCCGTGTGGACGTATGCGCGTGCGCGATTGTGAGTGGATGTGAACAGCGGCAATCACAAATGACAAAATAAATTTCAAAAAACATCCATGTCGTCAACTGTGCTGCTTTTATTTTGAAAAGTGTTATTTATGGGCGTATGTCCGTGTGTAACCTGTGAGTGAAGGTGCACAGCGACAAGTTTGGTGGTAAGAGAAATGCCCGGTTACCCCCGAGACGCTAAAAGAGAAAAAGTTGATGAGGAATGGCGTGTTTTCAACAAGACATGGACTGCCAGGTATTTCTTTACAGAAATTAAAGGTAAAGCCGTGTGCTTAATTTGTGGTACACAGGTTGCTGTGTTTAAAGAATATCATTTGAATCGCCACTACACGACCAAGCACGAGGAAAAATACCGTCTGATGAAGCGCGCGCAAGGGAGGCCGATGCGTTGATGGTAAAACTGCAAACCCAACAAGGACTTTTTGCCATATTTCACACCCCCAGAGATGCAGCCGTCAGGACAAGTGTCGTCATTTCTCACAAAACCGCCAGAAAAAGTAAGGCGTTTTCTGACGGAGAGTTTATTAAGGAGTGCTTATTGGACTCTGTTGCGCTGACATGCCCGGAGAAGAGGGGCGCCTTTGAGAACGTGTCACTCTCCCGACGCACTGTAACGAGGCGGGTTGAGGCCATCGCTGGAAACTTGGGAGCTTCAGCTGAAGAACAGAACGGCTGACTGGCGGCCATGCACTCAATTAAAGAGACGACCACAGGTAATGACTTGTTCACATACACTACCGTTCAAAAGTTTGGGGTCACATTGAAATGTCCTTATTTTTGAAGGAAAAGCACTGTACTTTTTAATGAAGATAACTTTAAACTAGTCTTAACTTTACAGAAATACACTCTATACATTGCTAATGTGGTAAATGACTATTCTAGCTGCAAATGTCTGCTTTTTGGTGCAATATCTACATAGGTGTATAGAGGCCCATTTCCAGCAACTATCACTCCAGTGTTCTAATGGTACAATGTGTTTGCTCATTGGCTCAGAAGGCTAATTGATGATTAGAAAAACCCTTGTGCAATCATGTTCACACATCTGAAAACACTTTAGCTCGTTACAGAAGCTACAAAACGGACCTTCCTTTGAGTAGATTGAGTTTCTGGAGCATCACATTTGTGGGGTCAATTAAATGCTGAAAATGGCCAGAAAAAGAGAACTTTCATCTGAAACTCGACAAGTCTATTCTTGTTCTTAGAAATGAAGGCTATTCCACTAAATTGTTTGGGTGACCCCAAACTTTTGAACGGTAGTGTAGGTAAATGCGTGTTTGGACATGTTTGGACTGAAATGGGACAAGCTGGCAGGTGTGACAACAGGTGGTTGTCCGAATCTGACGGGGAAAAATGTTGGACTTTTAAAGAGGACGCAGGATAAAGTGACAGAAATGGACATTTTTGCATTGTATTATACATCAGGAAGTGTCGTGTAAGACAGTGTTAAACACAAAACGGACCTTCCTTTGAGCAGATTGAGTTTCTGGAGCATCACATTTGTGGGGTCAATTAAACGCTCAAAATGGCCAGAAAAAGAGAACTTTCATCTGAAACTCGACAAGTCTATTCTTGTTCTTAGAAATGAAGGCTATTCCACTAAATTGTTTGGGTGACCCCAAACTTTTGAACGGTAGTGTAGGTAAATGCGTGTTTGGACATGTTTGGACTGAAATGGGACAAGCTGGCAGGTTGTCCGAATCTGACGGGGAAAAATGTTGGACTTTTAAAGAGGACGCAGGATAAAGTGACAGAAATGGACATTTTTGCATTGTATTATACATCAGGAAGTGTCGTGTAAGACAGTGTTAAACATAAAACTAGGGATGTCCGATAATGGCTTTTTGCCGATATCCGATATGCCGATATTGTCCAACTCTTTAATTACCGATACCAATATCAACCGATATATACAGTCGTGGAATTAACACATTATTATGCCTAATTTGGACAACCAGGTATGGTGAAGATAAGGTACTTTTTTTTTTTAAATGAATCAAATAAAATAAGATAAATTAATTAAAAATATTTTCTTGAATAAAAAAGAAAGTAAAACAATATAAAAACAGTTACATAGAAACTAGTAATTAATGAAAATGAGTAAAATGAACTGTTAAAGGTTAGTATTATTAGTGGAGCAGCAGCACGCACAATCATGTGTGCTTACGGACTGTATCCCTTGCAGACTGTATTGATATATATTGATATATAATGTAGGAAGCAGAATATTAATAACAGAAAGAAACAACCCTTTTGTGTGAATGACGGGGAAAAATGTTGGACTTTTAAAGAGGACGCAGGATAAAGTGACAGAAAGGGACATTTTTGCATTGTATTATACATCAGGAAGTGTCATGTAAGACAGTGTTAAACACAAAATGGACCTTCCTTTGAGCAGATTGAGTTTCTGGAGCATCACATTTGTGGGGGGAGGGAGTTTTTTTGGGTTGGTGCACTAATTGTAAGTGTATCTTGTGTTTTTTATGTGGATTTAATAAAAACAAAAAAAAACAAAAAAAAACAACGATACTGATAATAAAAAACCGATACCGATAATTTCCGATATTACATTTTAACGCATTTATCGGCTGATAATATCGGCAGACCGATATTATCGGACATCTCTACATAAAACCATCAAAAGCAATATGCTTTTGTATTTAAAGTTAAGTTAGGTTAAATTAAATTATTATTATTATTTATCTTACGGTATATCAAAAATAATTTGAGCAAAATTGAATGGAAATATTGTCGGTGTGGCCCTCCGGCAGTGCTCGGGTTGCTCATGCGGCCCCCGCTAAAAATGAATTGCCCACCCCTGCATTAGGCTGTTCTAGTTTTTATTATCTTTTTATTTCTATTTCTTTAATACACTGTAGCTCTTTGAGTTTGTAAAGTGCTTTTTACAAATAAAATCTACTATTATTATTATTATTATTATTATTATGAAGACAAAGCAGTCCAACGGTGCAGTTGCCATGAGAAGACAAGATAACCATGGAGTAGTAAGACTATGCGGCCCAGAAAAAGTCCTAATAATGGGAATTAATTAAATAACGTAGCAGAGATACTGTATATCTACGTCAAATAGGAACACCCAGCTCCACTCCCACACTCCCACACTCCCACACTCCCACACTCCCCCACTCCCACACTCCCCCACTCCCCCACTCCCCCTCTCCCACAGTCCCACAGGACACCAGGCTGTCTGAGACATCACCAGTCGGCTTCCCTGAAAGACGGAGATTAGCTTCGTATTCATCTTTCCGTCATGTGACAAGGCGTTAGAAGCCTGCGCACGCTGCCGCCGGAATCAAACACTCCTGGATTTAAATTGGCGGGAGGCGAGCACTTCATTCCTGTCTTTGGAGGAGAATGGCGCGGCGGTGAGTGGCACAATAAAGTGCGAGGACCGTTCTCCGCACGCTCGACAAGAGCGTTGGGGATTACCGTCGCCGGGGTGGAGGCGCGCGGCGGCTGTCAGGCAGCCAAGCCAATCTCCACGTCACGTCCTAAATCCCGATGGCGTGCTTCTGTCGCGGTGACACGCCACTTCGGTCCTCGCCAGCACAGAACCCGCGTCAGGGTGCCTAAGCCGAGAAGTGGCACCAGCCAGCGGTCAACCGGCTCTCAACACATGCCGCCCACACAGAACCAAGACCTCGGGTCACGGTCAGAGGTTTTGGTCTTGAGAGGTGCGTTTAGAGTCCCATAGATCTGGCCCATGGTCCACTATCTATGGCAGGCGTGTCACCCAGTTAAATGACGTGGTTTGCCACATACGGATTATAGGGAGGGCCGCTTTAATTTGAAGTGGCGGTCAACTATGAAATTATTAGACAGGCCCGCCACATTATTTAATTGTGAACCGCCTCTACATTTTAAGTTGGCTTGTCCCATAATTGCTGTGCGGCACTCCACATCGTTTAAGGTGGTCTCCCCACGTCATTTTCCTGCCACATAATTTAACGGTGGCCCACCAACTAATTTCATCATGGACTGTAAATGTACTATGGACTGTCACTTCAATTTAATATGGTCTAAAAAGTCATTTTCCTGCCACATAATTTTGTCATGACCCACCAAATAATTTTATCATGGACTGTCACTTCAATTTAAAGTGGCCTGTCCTATAATCCTAACGTGGCCCGCTACTTTTTTAAAAATTCGTCCCGCCAAATGATTTTATTGTGGCCTTTCACATCATTTTAAATTCCCCCACGACTTTATTTTAAGCGTGGCCAGCCACCTCATTTTTTTTTGACCCGTCACATTATTTAATTGCGAACCGCCTCTACATTTTAAGGTGGCTTGTCCCAAAATTCCACTTCGTTTAAAGTGGTCTCCCCACGTCATTTTCCTGCCACATAATTTAACGGTGGCCCACCAACTAATTTTATCATGGACTGTAAATGTACTATGGACTGTCACTTCAATTTAATATGGTCTACAACAGACCTGGGCATTGTACGGCCCGCGGGCCGCATCCGGCCCTTTGCGCATCCCTGTCCGGCCCGCGTGAGGCCAATCATAAATTACAAAATAAATTTAAAAAAGTATCTATGTCGAGTGTGCAATACAACAGTGCTGCTTTTGTTTTGAAAAGCGTTATTTGTATTACTTCCGTGTGGACGTATGCGCGTGTGCGATTGTGAGTGAATTGAACGGCGCAATTACAAATTACAAAATAAAGTTTAAAAAACATCTATGTCGTGCGCGCAATACAACTGTGCTGCTTTTATTTTGAAATGTGTTATTTATGCCGTATGTCCGGAGGGAACCTGTGAGTGAAGGTGCATAGAGACAAGTGATGAGACGCTAAAAAAAGAAAAGTTGATGAGGAATGGCGTGTTTCCAACAAGAGATGGACTGCCAAGTATTTCTTGACATAAATTAATGGTAAAGCCGTGTGCTTAATGTGTGGTACACAGCTTGCTGTGTTTAAATATCATTTTAATCGCCACTACACGAAGAAACACGAGGGAAAATAGCGGAATGTGTCTGATGAAGCGCGCGCAAGGGAGGCTGATGCGTTGATGGTAAAACTGCAAAGCCAACAAGGACTTTGTGCCATATTTCACACCCCCAGAGATGCAGCCGTCAGGACAAGTTTCGTCATTTCTCACAAAAGCGCCAGAAAAAGTAAGGCGTTTTCTGACGGAGAGTTTATTAAGGAGTGCTTATTGGACTTTGTTGCGCTGATAATGCCCGGAGACATTGACTGTTTTTCGCTAACTTTGGATGAGAGCTCTGATGCAGTCAATTAAAGAGACAACCACAGGTAATGACTTGTTCACAGAGGTAAATGCGTGTTGGGACAAGCTGGCAGGTGTGACAATCCAATCCACTTTATTTATATAGCACATTTAAACAACAAAATGTTTCCAAAGTGCTGCACAACAATATTACAAACAATATTCAAATATTATCCGTAGCTCCACCAACGACTGAATAAAAAGAAAAAACAATTACATATAAAACCAATATAAAAAACAATATAAAATAGATATGATTAAAAACTATTTTTAACAACAGATGGTTGTCCAAATCTGATGGGGAAAAATGTTGGATAATGCAGGATAAAGTGACCTTAAAAAGCAATCTGCTTTTGTATAAAGTTAAGTTAGGTTAAATGAAATTATTATTATTATTATTAATTATTATCATCATTATTATTTATCTTATGGTATATCAAAAATAATATTGAGCAAAATTTCATTGAAATATTGTCGTGTGGCCCTCCAGCAGTGCTCGGGTTGCTTATGCGGCCCCCGGTGAAAATTAATTGCCCACCCCTGGTCTACAAAGTCATTTTCCTGCCGCATAATTTTGTCATGACCCACCAAATAATTTTATCATGGACTGTCACTTCAATTTAAAGTGACCTGTCCTATAATCCTAACGTGGCCCGCTACTTTTTTTTAAAAATTCGTCCCGCCAAATGATTTTATTGTGGCCTTTAACATCATTTAAAATTCCCCCACGACTTTATTTTAAGTGTGGCCAGCCACCTCATTTTTTTTTTGACCCGCCACATTATTTAATTGTGAACCGCCTCTACATTTTAAGGTGGCTCGTCCCATAATTCCGGCGCGGCACTTCACATCGTTTAAAGTGGTCTCCCCACGTCATTTTCTTGCCACATAATTTAACGGTGGCCCACCAAATAATTTTATCATGGACTGTAAATGTACTATGGACCGTCACTTCAATTTAAAATGGCACGTCATATAATCCTAACGTGTCAATTCGGCCCGGAAAATGATTTTATTGTCGCCCGCCACGAAGTGGGCCACTTAAAAATGAATAAATAATGTGGCGGGCGACAATAAAATCATTTTCCGGGCCGAATTGACACGTTAGGATTATATGACGGGCCATTTTAAATTGAAGTGACGGTCCATAGTACATTTACAGTCCATGATAAAATTATTTGGTGGGCCACCGTTAAATTATGTGGCAGGAAAATGACGTGGGGAGACCACTTGAAACGAAGTGGAATTTTGGGACAAGCCACCTTAAAATGTAGAGGCGGTTCGCAATTAAATAATGTGACGGGTCAAAAAAAAATGAGGTGGCTGGCCACGCTTAAAATAAAGTCGTGGGGGAATTTAAAATGATGTGAAAGGCCACGATAAAATCATTTGGCGGGACAATTTTTTTAAAAAAAAGTAGCGGGCCACGTTAGGATTATAGGACAGGCCACTTTAAATTGAAGTGACAGTCCATGATAAAATTATTTGGTGGGTCATGACAAAATTATGTGGCAGGAAAATGACTTTGTAGACCATGTTAAATTGAAGTGACAGTCCATAGTACATTTACAGTCCATGATAAAATTAGTTGGTGGGCCATTGTTAAATTATGTGGCAGGAAAATGACGTGGGGAGACCACTTTAAACGATGTGGCGTTCCGCACCGGAATTATGGGACAAGCCACCTTAAAATGTAGAGGCGGTTCACAATTAAATAATGTGACGGGTCAAAAAAAAATGAGGTGGCTGGCCACACTTAAAATAAAGTCGTGGGGGAATTTAAAATGATGTGAAAGGCCACGATAAAATCATTTGGCGGGACGAATTTTAAAAAAAAAAGTAGCGGGCCACGTTAGGATTATAGGACAGGCCACTTTAAATTGAAGTGACAGTCCATAATAACATTATTTGGTGGGTCATGACAAAATTATGTGGCAGGAAAATGACTTTGTAGACCATGTTAAATTGAAGTGACAGTCCAAAGTACATTTACAGTCCATCATAAAATTAGTTGGTGGGCCACCATTAAATTATGTGGCAGGAAAATTATGTGGGGAGACCACTTTAAACGATGTGGCGTGCCGCACCGGAATTATGGGACAAGCCACCTTAATATGTAGAGGCGGTTCACAATTAAATAATGTGACGGGTCAACAAAAAAAATGAGGTGGCTGGCCACGCTTAAAATAAAGTCGTGGGGCACTTTAAAAAGATGTGAAAGGCCATGATAAAATTATTTGGCGGGACAAATTTTTTTTTTTAAAGTAGCGGGCCACGTTAGGATTATAGGACAGGCCACTTTAAATTGAAGTGACAGTCCATGATAAAATTATTTGGTGGGTCATGACAAAATTATGTGGCAGGAAAATGACTTTGTAGACCATATTAAATTGAAGTGACAGTCCATAGTACATTTACAGTCCATCATAAAATTAGTTGGTGGGCCACCGTTAAATTATGTGGCAGGAAAATGACGTGGGGAGACCACTTTAAACGATGTGGAGTGCCGCACCGGAATTATGGGACGAGCCACCTTAAAATGTAGAGGCGGTTCACAATTAAATAATGTGACGGGTCAAAAAAAAAAATGAGGTGGCTGGCCACACTTAAAATAAAGTCGTGGGGGAATTTAAAAGGATGTGAAAGGCCATGATAAAATAATTTGGTGGGCCGATTTTTTAAAAAAAAGTGGCGGGCAACTAAGGATTATAGGACAGGCCACATTAGATTGAAGTAGCGGTCAACAATGGAATTATTAGACAGGCTACAATAAAATTGTGTGGCAGGAAAATGATGTGGTGGACCTCTTTAAATGGTGTGGCAGGCAATGTTAGAGATATGTGGTGTGCCGCATGGGAATTATGAAACGGGCCACTTAAAAAGGAATAAATAATGTGGCGGGCGACAATAAAATCATTTTCCGGGCCGAATTGACACGTTAGGATTATATGACGGGCCATTTTAAATTGAAGTGACGGTCCATAGTACATTTACAGTCCATGATAAAATTATTTGGTGGGCCACCGTTAAATTATGCGGTAGGAAAGTGACGTGGGGAGACCACTTGAAACGAAGTGGAATTTTGGGACGAGCCACCTTAAAATGTAGAGGCGGTTCGCAATTAAATAATGTGGCGGGTCAAAAAAAATGAGGTGGCTGGCCACACTTAAAATAAAGTCGTGGGGGAATTTAAAATGATGTGAAAGGGACGAATTTTTAAAAAAAAAGTAGCGGGCCACGTTAGGATTATAGGACAGGCCACTTTAAATTGAAGTCACAGTCCATAATACAATTATTTGGTGGGTCATGCCTAAATTATGTGGCATGAAAATGACGTGGGGAGACCACTTTAAACGATGTGGCGTGCCGCACCAGAATTATGGGAAAAGCCACATTAATATGTAGAGGCGGTTCACAATTAAATAATGTGACGGGTCAAAAAAAAAAATGAGGTGGCTGGCCACACTTAAAATAAAGTCGTGGGGGAATTTAAAAGGATGTGAAAGGCCATGATAAAATAATTTGGCGGGCCGCATTTTAAAAAAAGTGGCGGGCAACTAAGGATTATAGGACAGGCCACATTAGATTGAAGTAGCGGTCAACAATGGAATTATTAGACAGGCCACTATAAAATTGTGTGGCAGGAAAATGATGTGGTGGACCACTTTAAATGGCGTGGCAGGCAATGTTAGAGATATGTGGTGTGCCGCATGGGAATTATGAAACGGGCCACTTAAAAAGGAATAAATAATGTGGCGGGCGACAATAAAATCATTTTCCGGGCCGAATTGACACGTTAGGATTATATGACGGGCCATTTTAAATTGAAGTGACGGTCCATAGTACATTTACAGTCCATGATAAAATTATTTGGTGGGCCACCGTTAAATTATGTGGCAGGAAAATGACGTGGGGAGACCACTTTAAACGAAGTGGAATTTTGGGACAAGCCACCTTAAAATGTAGAGGCGGTTCGCAATTAAATAATGTGGCGGGTCAAAAAAAAATGATGTGGCTGCCACGCTTAAAATAAAGTCGTGGGGGAATTTAAAATGATGTGAAAGGGACGAATTTTTTAAAAAAAAGTAGCGGGCCACATAATGATTATAGGACAGGCCACTTTAAATTGAAGTCACAGTCCATAATACAATTATTTGGTGGGTCATGCCTAAATTATGTGGCAGGAAAATGACGTGGGGAGACCACTTTAAACGATGTGGCGTGCCGCACCGGAATTATGGGACAAGCCACCATAATATGTAGAGGCGGTTCACAATTAAATAATGTGACGGGTCAAAAAAAAAAATGATGTGGCTGGCCACACTTAAAATAAAGTCGTGGGGGAATTTAAAAGGATGTGAAAGGCCATGATAAAATAATTTGGCGGGCCAATTTTTTTTTAAAAGTGGCGGGCAACTAAGGATTATAGGACAGGCCACTTTAAATTGAAGTGGCGGTCAACAATGAAATTATTAGACAGGCTACAATAAAATTGTGTGGCAGGAAAATGATGTGGTGGACCACTTTAAATGGCGTGGCAGGCAATGTTAGAGATATGTGGTGTGCCGCATGGGAATTATGAAACGGGCCACTTAAAAAGGAATAAATAATGTGGCGGGCGACAATAAAATCATTTTCCGGGCCGAATTGACACGTTAGGATTATATGACGGGCCATTTTAAATTGAAGTGGCGGTCCATAGTACATTTACAGTCCATGATTAAAATTATTTGGTGGGCCACCGTTAAATTATGTGGCAGGAAAATGATGTGGGGAGCCCACTTTAAAGGAAGTGGAATTTTGGGACAAGCCACCTTAAAATGTAGAGGCGGTTCGCAATTAAATAATGTGACGGGTCAAAAAAAAAAAATGATGTGGCTGGCCACGCTTAAAATAAAGTCGTGGGGGAATTTTAAATGATGTGAAAGGCCACAATAAAATCATTTGGCGGGACGAATATTTAAAAAAAAGTAGCGGGCCACATTAGGATTATAGGACAGGCCAATTTAAATTGAAGTGACAGTCCATGATAAAATTATTTGGTGGGTCATGACAAAATTATGTGGCAGGAAAATGACTTTGTAGACCATATTAAATTGAAGTGACAGTCCATAGTACATTTACAGTCCATCATAAAATTAGTTGGGGGGCCACCGTTAAATTATGTGGCAGGAAAATGACGTGGGGAGACCATTTTAAACGATGTGGAGTGCCGCACCGGAATTATGGGACGAGCCATAATGTGGCGGGTCAAAAAAAAAAATGAGGTGGCTGGCCACACTTAAAATAAAGTCGCGGGGGAATTTAGAATGATGTGAAAGGCCATGATAAAATAATTTGGCGGGCCGAATTTTTCAAAAAATAGCGGACCACATAAGGATTATTGGACAGGCCACTTTAAATTGAAGTGACAGTCCATAATAACATTATTTGGTGGGTCATGACAAAATTATGTGGCAGGAAAATGACTTTGTAGACCATGTTAAATTGAAGTGACAGTCCATAGTACATTTACAGTCCATGATGAAATTATTTGGTGGGCCACCGTTAAATTACGTGGCAGGAAAATGACATTCACATTGGAATTATGGGATGAGCCACCATAAAATGATGTGGTGGGCCACAATAAAATGATGGCGCATTAGAATGATTTGGCTTCAGCTAAAAGGTGCACATCCAGGAATTGTCTTATGTTTACATTGGGAAATATGACATTTTTCAGTGTTTATGATCCCAATTAGGATTGCTTCCTCGTTAGCAACTATTGCTAGCTCTGCTTCCGGAGTGAAAACGGGTTGACACAACGACAGTGCGACACCGGTCACCGTGTCTCTGTGGCGTCTGAGCAGGTGAGGACTCGCTAACAGCCAATTGTCTGCACTCAAGTGGCGCTAACCTGGTTAAACACTCTGCTCCTCAAGTGGCACTAACCTGGTTAAACACTCTGCTCCTCAAGTGGCACTAACCTGGTTAAACACTCTGCTCCTCAAGTGGCACTAACCTGGTTAAATACTCTGCTCCTCAAGTGGCACTAACCTGGTTAAACACTCTGCTCCTCAAGTGGCACTAACCTGGTTAAACACTCTGCTCCTCAAGTGGCACTAACCTGGTTAAACACTCTGCTCCTCAAGTGGCACTAACCTGGTTAAATACTCTGCTCCTCAAGTGGCACTAACCTGGTTAAACACTCTGCTCCTCAAGTGGCACTAACCTGGTTAAACACTCTGCTCCTCAAGTGGCACTAACCTGGTTAAACACTCTGCTCCTCAAGTGGCACTAACCTGGTTAAACACTCTGCTCCTCAAGTGGCACTAACCTGGTTAAACACTGTGCTCCTCAAGTGGCACTAACCTGGTTAAACACTCTGCTCCTCAAGTGGCACTAACCTGGTTAACTACTCGCCTCCACCCAGCCAGGCGCTTACGCCGCACGCTCTCCAGTCTGTGCTACGCTGCAGTCGGGGATTACCATAATTTCAAGAAAATCCCAGAAGCAGCAGAGGGGGAGAGAATGGAAGATAGCATGTCGCTAACGATGCTTCGCCGCTTCATGGATCAGCGAGAGCGAACACAGGGAACCCCAAAGATGGCGACCTCAATACGAGGTAGAAGTTTCTCCTTTGAGAAGATGTTGAATGCTATCAAAAGGTATCAAGAGTAAATAGCAAATTCAATCAAATTAGCCTCGCACATTTTTGGCCAGTCAGCATTATTTTCGCCAAACAGGTTTTATCCAAACGCGCTCGTCAACTAAAATGTATGACTTTTTAAAACGCCGCTGTACGGAGTACAAACTATTCAAAATTTAAATAAAATAAAATTTAAAAAAGTGTAATAAAAGAGCAAACAGGTGGAAAGCACTGTATTGGATCAGGCTTGCTTTTGTCTTTTTTGCATATTTGAAATAAAAATTTATCAAATCAAATCAAATCCAATCCAATTTACATTAGCTTCAGTGGCTCTTTAAGAGAAAACATGTGGCACATTTGATAGAGACGTGAAAAATGGGGAAAAATAAAATAAAAAAAATTACTCCCTATATATGTGTATATGTATGTATGTATATGTATGTACTGTACATATATATATATATATATATATATATATATATATATATATATATATATATATATATATATATATATATATATATATATATATATATATATATATATATATATATATATATATATATATATATATGTTTTAGGGCTGCAACTAACGATTAATTTGATAATCGATTAATCTGTCGATTATTACTTTGATTAATCGATTAATAATCGGATAAAAGAGACAAACTACATTTCTATCCTATCCAGTATTTTATTGGAAAAAAACAGCATACTGGCACCATACTTATTTTGATTATTGTTTCTCAGCTGTTTGTAAATGTTGCAGTATATAAATAAAGGTTTATTAAAAAAAAAAAAAAAAAGTTTTTTAATAATAAAAAAATAATAATAAAACTACGCATGCGCATAGCATAGATCCAACGAATCGATGACTAAATTAATCGGCAACTATTTTAAGAATCGATTTTAATCGATTTTAATCGATTAGTTTATGAGACTTTAAACTGTTTTTAACTTTTAACTGCTTTTTATCTAACAAATTGTTCTTAGGGTAATTTTGTATTTGCTTTTTTAATGTGTATTTTACTTCTTTTTTAAATTTTATTTTTTAGTCTGTCCTTTGCCGTTATTTCTTTGTGATGTACAGCCCTTTGTTCTTTTAAATAAAGTTGGTATGGTATGGTATGGTATGGTATGGTAGTTGTGGCAGCCCTAATCTGTTTATATATTTATTTATTTATTTCTGATTATTATTATTATTAATCTATTTTTCCTTTTTTTGTTTATTTAATTGATGTATTTGTAGATACTACTTTGTTTTGTTTTTTTGCTGTTCCTTTCTTTTTTTTGGGGGGGGGGGTATGGTTGGGATATAAACAAAAAATATTTTATTTATTTTTATTATCTTTTATTATTATTATTATTATT
>NC_084735.1:2820235-2822735 GCF_033978785.1 Entelurus aequoreus | reverse complement strand
TTGTGTCCTTGGGCAACACACTTCACCCACCTGCTCCCAGTGCCACCCACACCGGGTTTAAATGTCACTTAGATATTAGGTTTCACTATGTAAAAGCGCTTTGACTCACTAGAGAAAAGCGCTATATAAAATATAATTCACTTCACTTTTCCCTGGATCTCCCTCTGGACTCTGACTGCCTCCCTCGATCCTTGACTTCCCCCCCCTGCTTTGGACTCGGACCTGTAGACTTCTCTCTCCCCTGGACTTCCTCGTCTCTTGTTCAACATTTACGGTAACACTCAAACAGCTAATCTACACACATAGTCTTACACCATACACTCTTGGATTTTGTCACACTCCATTTCCTTAGTTAGTATATTTAATATTGTTTGATTATTATATATATATATATATATATATTATACATAACAAAATACTTAGAGCTATACTGCCCCCTGGTGTCTGTGCCGTCATCTCCCCTTAGTCAAACATAACAGTTTGTACACTTTGAACACAACATAAAGTAAAAGGTAAAGTGAAAGTACCACTGATAGTCACACACACCAGGTGTGGTGAAATTTGACCCATCCCCTTGTTCCACCCGCTGGGAGGTGAGGGGAGCAGTGAGCAGCAGCGGTGGCCGCGCTCGGAATCATTTTTGGGGATTTAACCCCCAATTCCAACCCTTGATGCTGAGTGCCAAGTAGGGAGGTAATGGCTCCCATTTTTTATAGTCTTTATAGTCTTATTTTTATATGACTCAGCCGGGGGTTTGAACTCACGACCTACCAATCTCAGGGCGGACACTCTAACCACAAGGCCTCTGAGCGGGTTTGAGTATGTAAAGTGCTGTACAGCAGGGTTCCCCAACCATTTTTCTACCATACCAATGCATGCGTTATTTTGAGGGACCGGCTTTCTACTTGTGGCAGATAAAAACAGCAAAAATATGAGCATGGAAAATCAGCCTTTGGCTACAATCTGCCGCATAAACATTTTATATGTCCATTAATGTGCATTGTCCAATGTACTATATAACGGGGTGATGGACGGCTGGCAGCGCTTCATAGCAGCAGTCGACCTCCAGGGCCCCAACTCCCCCACCCTCTGTTGCGAGTTGTCGTGATTAAATGTAACATGTTTATGTGGGCATGGCATGGAGCTTTTTTCCCCTTAGGCCCATTAGCAGCTTCCTCATTTCTTCTCTCGTCAAACTTTATTGTGGATCATAAATCCTGCCTCTCACCTGGATAGTGGAAGGATGAGGACATATTCCGACAAGTCGGTACACTTTGATAGCCAATTTAGACCCGGGAATGGCGCGAACGACGCGAAAAGACGCTTGGGGAAGAATACGAGACGTTCTTCATCCACGAATATATGAACATCCTATCAGTCTGCATCCTCATGACAGCAGACATTGTACAGTAAGTGATGTGGTATCATGTTTGTTGGCTCTCACAAAGTCTGGCGTGAGTAATAGTCAGTGATGTTGTTGACAAAAAAGCAAACATGGTGCGTTTTGGAAGTGATTAACGGCGATATTGATCCGATACTTTGTGCAATTATTCCTAACGTGTCTGCTAAAATTGCAGAAGTTGTGTACATTCAAATAATGACACGTATATAAAGAACAAAATTAAAAATTTAAGAAAAAAGAGCAAAAAATCTGACATTTTTTAACTAATAATTAATAATAATATACTTAGTCACCAATAACACGTTATTGTCTTTAAATATGTATTTATATACTTTTCAGAAAGCAGCCCTTGGTTTAGACACCCCTGACCTAAATTATTAAAAGCTCTCAAAATAAAAATAAAATCTACTTAAAATATAAACAAAGTTTAGTTAGTTAGTTAGTTAGTTAATTAAAAAAATAACTAACTTGTGAATTTGAAAAAAAGTACAACGACCACAATGAACACTGTTAAATGTGTAATTAAACATTAATATTTTCATACGGGCAGAACTAGTTTATGCATTTAAACAATCGTATTGTTACATATTATTTTAATAGTATTTTTATATAGGAAAAAAACAACAGTAAACATGTCAGTAAAAAGAGCACAAAAAAAAAGGGTATGGACTTAGTCACCAATAATACAAAGCTATATCTGTTTTTACCATGTTTTTAAATGAAAATATATCAATATGGCCCACATTGGTGGTTTGACCGCGGTAAAAGCGAACAACAAACATGCGGGGATTAGGCCGGTGGCGGTCAGACGGGCTGCAAGTTATGTGAGAAGATCCCTGCACCTGAGTCAACACACCTGAGTTAACACAGTGCTGGCAAACAAAGTGCTGCCTTGAAGACCAGACGGAGGACAATAGATGGCGCAGAAGGAATGGACTGACAATGTCGCACACAAACGCCATCCCACCAAATCGGCAGCATTGTCCTGCTGGGAGGTCAACATAGCAACGTAGCAGTGCACCTATATATATATATATATATATATACAGTGGGGCAAAAAAGTATTTAGTCAGCCACCCATTGATTGTCAATGGGTGG
>NC_084735.1:2800235-2815235 GCF_033978785.1 Entelurus aequoreus | reverse complement strand
CCTTTACCTGCTTTAACAACTAACTTTGCTCTACATCCACACCATTACCTTTACCTGCTTTAACAACTAACTTTGCTCTACATCCACACCATTACCTTTACCTGCTTTAACAACTAACTTTGCTCTACATCCACACCATTACCTTTACCTGCTTTAACAACTAACTTTGCTCTACATCCACACCATTACCTTTACCTGCTTTAACAACTAACTTTGCTCTACATCCACACCATTACCTTTACCTGCTTTAACAACTAACTTTGCTCTACATCCACACCATTACCTTTACCTGCTTTAACAACTAACTTTGCTCTACATCCACACCATTACCTTTACCTGCTTTAACAACTAACTTTGCTCTACATCCACACCATTACCTTTACCTGCTTTAACAACTAACTTTGCTCTACATCCACACCATTACCTTTACCTGCTTTAACAACTAACTTTGCTCTACATCCACACCATTACCTTTACCTGCTTTAACAACTAACTTTGCTCTACATCCACACCATTACCTTTACCTGCTTTAACAACTAACTTTGCTCTACATCCACACCATTACCTTTACCTGCTTTAACAACTAACTTTGCTCTACATCCACACCATTACCTTTACCTGCTTTAACAACTAACTTTGCTCTACATCCACACCATTACCTTTACCTGCTTTAACAACTAACTTTGCTCTACATCCACACCATTACCTTTACCTGCTTTAACAACTAACTTTGCTCTACATCCACACCATTACCTTTACCTGCTTTAACAACTAACAAATTGGAACGTGAGAACACCGACACGCTCGCCGCCTACTTCCTCTTCTCTTGTCCCGCGGGCACATCTGCGGCTTTTGTTTGTTAGGTGTGTTGGTCGGGTGTGGCAGGCAACAAGGGAGAAGACCACACCCAGACCTTCTTCGCTCTGCAGGTTTGTGCACAACAACAACATCTTACTGTAACTCCCCGTCATAAAGAGGGTGTCGGGTTCAGGCCTCGCAGGTGTGGGAATGATCCACTTTCACCCGCGTTGTTTTGTGACACCACTACCAGGTCCACTGACACTACACAAGACATTACCACTACCAGGTCCACTGACACTACACAAGACATTACCACTACCAGGTCCACTGACACTACACGAGACATTACCACTACCAGGTCCACTGACACTACACAAGACATTACCACTACCAGGTCCACTGACACTACACAAGACATTACCACTACCAGGTCCACTGACACTACACAAGACATTACCACTACCAGGTCCACTGACACTACACGAGACATTACCACTACCAGGTCCACCGACACTACACAAGACATTACCACTACCAGGTCAACTGACACTACACAAGACATTACCACTACCAGGTCCACTGACACTACACAAGACATTACCACTACCAGGTCCACTGACACTACACAAGACATTACCACTACCAGGTCCACCGACACTACACAAGACATTACCACTACCAGGTCCACTGACACTACACAAGACATTACCACTACCAGGTCCACTGACACTACACAAGACATTACCACTACCAGGTCCACTGACACTACACAAGACATTACCACTACCAGGTCCACTGACACTACACGAGACATTACCACTACCAGGTCCACTGACACTACACAAGACATTACCACTACCAGGTCCACTGACACTACACAAGACATTACCACTACCAGGTCCACTGACACTACACAAGACATTACCACTACCAGGTCCACTGACACTACACGAGACATTACCACTACCAGGTCCACTGACACTACACAAGACATTACCACTACCAGGTCCACTGACACTACACAAGACATTACCACTACCAGGTCCACTGACACTACACAAGACATTACCACTACCAGGTCCACTGACACTACACAAGACATTACCACTACCAGGTCCACTGACACTACATGAGACATTACCACTACCAGGTCCACTGACACTACACAAGACATTACCACTACCAGGTCCACTGACACTACACAAGACATTACCACTACCAGGTCCACTGACACTACACAAGACATTACCACTACCAGGTCCACTGACACTACACAAGACATTACCACTACCAGATCCACCGACACTACACAAGACATTACCACTACCAGGTCCACTGACACTACACAAGACATTACCACTACCAGGTCCACTGACACTACACAAGACATTACCACTACCAGGTCCACTGACACTACACAAGACATTACCACTACCAGGTCCACTGACACTACACAAGACATTACCACTACCAGGTCCACTGACACTACACAAGACATTACCACTACCAGGTCCACTGACACTACACAAGACATTACCACTACCAGGTCCACTGACACTACACAAGACATTACCACTACCAGGTCCACTGACACTACACGAGACATTACCACTACCAGGTCCACTGACACTACACAAGACATTACCACTACCAGGTCCACTGACACTACATGAGACATTACCACTACCAGGTCCACTGACACTACACGAGACATTACCACTACCAGGTCCACTGACACTACACAAGACATTACCACTACCAGGTCCACTGACACTACACAAGACATTACCACTACCAGGTCCACTGACACTACACAAGACATTACCACTACCAGATCCACCGACACTACACAAGACATTACCACTACCAGGTCCACTGACACTACACAAGACATTATCACTACCAGGTCCACTGACACTACACAAGACATTACCACTACCAGGTCCACTGACACTACACAAGACATTACCACTACCAGGTCCACCGACACTACACAAGACATTACCACTACCAGGTCCACTGACACTACACAAGACATTACCACTACCAGGTCCACTGACACTACACAAGACATTACCACTACCAGGTCCACTGACACTACACAAGACATTACCACTACCAGGTCCACTGACACTACACAAGACATTACCACTACCAGGTCCACTGACACTACACAAGACATTACCACTACCAGGTCCACTGACACTACACAAGACATTACCACTACCAGGTCCACTGACACTACACAAGACATTACCACTACCAGGTCCACTGACACTACACGAGACATTACCACTACCAGGTCCACTGACACTACACAAGACATTACCACTACCAGGTCCACCGACACTACACAAGACATTGATACAACGTTGAAAAATAGTCCGATTTGTAGACTGAGACTACGTTGGAGTCCAAAGTTGGATCCACCTTGTTGACCCGATATAATAATAATACAATTTAAATAATTACTGCTTAACAAAAATTCATTTTCTTAGTTAAATAAGAATAAGAGGGCAAATTATCCATTATCAAAATTATCAAATTATCAAAAAAAAAAAAAAATTCTAATCTCCTTATTTTCCATAGGTCATATCAATAATTATTAATATTGACCAATATAATAATAATACAATTTGAAAAATTACTGCATAACAAAAATTCATATTCATAGTTAAATAAGAATAACAGGGCAAATTCATGTTACACAGACATTATTTCCTGGCACTAAACCTGCAGAAAATAGTTCTTCTCAGGTTTTTCTATGTTTATATTTTCACACTTTGCACTATTTTCTTACACTTTATGAAGCATTTCTTACACATTCCTAATTTTAATAGCTTATTGTTAAGTCTTCAATGGGATTTTACTATTTTGTTGACATTGTTTATAAATAATAAATAAATAAATAAATAAAATAAAATAAATAAAATAAATAAAATAAATAAAATAAATAAAATAAAATAAAATAATAAAATAAATAAATAAATAAATAAATAAATAAATAAATAAATAAATAAATAAAATAAATAAATACACTTATTTTACTATTTTGTTGACATTGTTTGTGTTGACACTTCCTTTCTGCCTTGATAGCTGAGGGCATTATAATCAGGGGAAGTTTACATTTCAAATATAAAATATTCTATTCTCCTTATTTTCCATAGGTCATAAAAAATATCAATAATTATTAATATTGACCAATATAATAATAATACAATTTGAATAATTACTGCATAACAAAAATTCATATTCATAGTTAAATAAGAATAAGATGGCAAATTCATGTTACACAGTTCTAACTTCCTGCCACTAAACCTGCAGAAAATAGTTTTTCTCAGGTTTTTCTATGTTTATATTTTCACACTTTGCACTATTTTCTTACACTTTATGAAGCATTTCTTACACATTCCTAATTTTAATAGCTTATTGTTAAGTCTTCAATGTGATTTTACTATTTTGTTGACATTGTTTATAAATAATAAATAAATAAATAAAATAAAATAAAATAAATAAATAAAATAAAATAAAATAATAAAATAAATAAATTAAATAAATAAATAAATATATAAATGAAATAAATAAATACATTTATTTTACTATTTTGTTGACATTGTTTGTGTTGACATTTCCTTTCTGCCTTGATAGCTGAGGCATTATAATCAGAGGAAGTTACATTTCAAATAAAAATATAAAATATTCTATTGTACTTATTTTCCATAGGTCATAAAAAATTGCAATAATTATTGATATCGGCCGATATAATAATAAAAACATTTAAATAATTACTGCATATCAAAAATTCATTTTCATAGTTAAATAAGAATAACAGGGCAAATTCATGTTACACAGACGTTATTTCCTGCCACTAAACCTGCAGAAAATAGTTCTTCTCAGGTTTTTCTATGTTTATATTTTGCACTATTTTCTTACACTTTATTAAAGTTAAAGTTAAAGTACCAATGAAGCATTTCGTACATATTCCTTATTTTAAGATGTTTTTGTTAAGTGTTCAATGGGATTTTACTATTTTGTTGACATTGTTGGAGTGTTTGCCACGCTTGTGTTGACATTTCCTTTCTGCCTTGATAGCTGAGGGATTATAATCAGAAGAAGTTTACATTTCAAATAAAAAATATAAAATATTCTATTCTCCTTATTTTCCATAGGTCATAAAAAATATCAATAATTATTAATATTGACCAATATAATAATAATCAAATTTGAATAATTACTGCATAACAAAAATTCATTTTCATAGTTAAATAAGAATAAGAGGGCAAATTCATGTTACACAGACGTTATTTCCTGCCACTAAACCTGCAGAAAATAGTTCTTCTCAGGTTCCTATGTCTACATTTTACACTATTTTCTTACACTTTATGAAGCATTTTGTACATATTCCTTATTTTAAGATCTTTTTGGTAAGTGTTCAATGGGATTTTACTATTTTGTTGACATTGTTGGAGTGTTTTCCACGCTTGTGTTGACATTTCCTTTCTGCCTTGATAGCTGAGGGATTATAACCAGAGGAAATTGCATTTTAAATAAAAATATAAAATATTCTATTCTCCTTATTTTCCATAGGTCATAAAAAATATCAATAATTATTAATATTGACCAATATAATAATAATACAATTTAAATAATTACTGCATAACAAAAATTCATATTCATAGTTAAATAAGAATAAGAGGGCAAATTCATGTTACACAGTTCTAACTTCCTGCCACTAAACCTGCAGAAAATAGTTTTTCTCAGGTTTTTCTATGTTTATATTTTCACACTTTGCACTATTTTGTTACACTTTATGAAGCATTTCTTACACATTCCTAATTTTAATAGCTTATTGTTAAGTCTTCAATGTGATTTTACTATTTTGTTGACATTGTTTATAAATAATAAATAAATAAATAAATAAATAAAATAGAATAAATAAATAAAATAAAATAAAATAATAAAATAAAATAAATAAATAAATAAATAAATAAATAAAATAAATACATTTATTTTACTATTTTGTTGACATTGTTTGTGTTGACATTTCCTTTCTGCCTTGATAGCTGAGGGATTATAACCAGAGGAAGTTTACATTTCAAATAAAAATATAAAATATTATATTCTACTTATTTTCCATAGGTCATAAAAAAATATCAATAATTATTCATATTGACCCATATAATAATGATACAATTTGAATAATTACTGCATAACAAAAATTCATTTTCATGATTAATTAAGAATAACAGGGCAAATTCATGTTACACAGTTCTAACTTCCTGCCACTAAACCTGCAGAAAATAGTTCTTCTCAGGTTCCTCTATTTCTACATTTTGCACTATTTTCTTAAACCTTCTATTTCAATTTTCTATCATATATTCTAAATGTCTATTTTTTACCTTTTTTTTTTTTTTTAATACTTTGTAGCACTTTGAGATTTTAACAATTTTAACAAATGTAAAGTGCGTTACAAATTAGTTCACTATTATTATTAGGGTCCGCACAGGACCGTTGTCAAAGGAATCCCAAAGGGAGTTCCTTTTGCAATGGGACGAAAGGAACCTATTGAAATTGTAAGGTTTTATTATTATTATTCTTTATTATTATTATTATTATTCCGCAGCTTTGCGCACTACTTTGCCCCCCTTAACATGCTTCAAAACTCACCAAATTTTACACACACATAGAAAAACGTGCCCCAAACACTTTAGTAAAAACAAACCCCAAAAATCGCTCTAGCGCCCCCTAGGAAAAAACAAAAACAAACTGCCTGTAACTCCCAATAGGAAGGTCGTAGAGACATGAAACAAAAACCTCTATGTAGGTCTCACTTAGACCTACATTTCATAATTTCACATTCTCGGGCAAAAACCAACAGGAAGTTGGCAATTTCCCCTTCAACACAAAAAATGACTAAAAACACTCATTTTTGCCTCTTTGAGCTGTAATTTGACCCCCTTAAATTACTTCAAAACTCACCAAACTTTTCACACACATCAGGGCTGGTGGAAATTGCGATCTAATACAAAAAACCGAACCCCAAAACTCAAAATTGTGCTCTAGCGCAATTTTTGAATGAAACAGAGACAAAACTGCTCCTCAGAGGAAAACACAGACAAAACTGCTTGTAACTTCCGGTAAGAACGTCTTAGAGACATGAAACAAAAACCTGTATGTAGGTCTCACTTAGACCTATATTTCATAATTTCACATTCTCGGGCAAAAACCAACAGGAAGTTGGCAATTTCCCCTTCAACACAAAAAATGACTAAAAACACTCATTTTTGCCTCTTTGACCTGTAATTTGACCCCCTTAAAATACTTCAAAACTCACCAAACTTTTCACACACATCAGGACTGGTGGAAATTGCGATCTAATAAAAAAAACCGAACCCCAAAACTCAAAATTGTGCTCTAGCGCAATTTTTGAATAAAACAGAGACAAAACTGCTCCTCAGAGGAAAACAGACAAAACTGCTTGTAACTTCCGATAGGAACGTCTTAGAGACATGAAACAAAAACCTCTATGTAGGTCTCACTTAGACCTACATTTCATAATTTCACATTCTCGGGCAAAAACCAACAGGAAGTTGGCAATTTCCCCTTCAACACAAAAAATGACTAAAAACACTCATTTTTGCCTCTTTGAGCTGTAATTTGACCCCCTTAAAATACTTCAAAACTCACCAAACGTTTCAAACACATCAGGACTGGTGGAAATTGCGATCTAATAAAAAAAACCGAACCCCAAAACTCAAAATTGTGCTATAGCGCAATTTTTGAATAAAACAGAGACAAAACTGCTCCTCAGAGGAAAACACAGACAAAACTGCTTGTAACTTCCGGTAGGAACGTCTTAGAGACATGAAACAAATACCTCTATGTAGGTCTCACTTAGACCTACATTTCATAATTTCACATTCTCGGGCAAAAACCAACAGGAAGTTGGCAATTTCCCCTTCAACACAAAAAATGACTAAAAACACTAATTTTTGCCTCTTTGAGCTGTAATTTGACCCCCTTAAAATACTTCAAAACTCACCAAACGTTTCAAACACATCAGGACTGGTGGAAATTGCGATCTAATAAAAAAAACCGAACCCCAAAACTCAAAATTGTGCTATAGCGCAATTTTTGAATAAAACAGAGACAAAACTGCTCCTCAGAGGAAAACACAGACAAAACTGCTTGTAACTTCCGGTAGGAACGTCTTAGAGACATGAAACAAATACCTCTATGTAGGTCTCACTTAGACCTACATTTCATAATTTCACATTCTCGGGCAAAAACCAACAGGAAGTTGCCAATTTCCCCTTCAACACAAAAAATGACTAAAAATACTCATTTGTGCCTCTTTGACATGTAATTTGACCCCTTTAAAATACTTCAAAACTCACCAAACTTTTCACACACATCAGGACTGGTGGAAATTGCGATCTAATAAAAAAAAAAAACCGAACCCCAAAACTCAAAATTGTGCTCTAGCGCAATTTTTGAATAAAACAGAGACAAAACTGCTCCTCAGAGGAAAACAGACAAAACTGCTTGTAACTTCCGGTAGGAACGTCTTAGAGACATGAAACAAAAACCTCTATATAGGTCTCACTTAGACCTACATTTCATAGATTTAAATCCTTCAGCAACTAGGACTAGCACCAGCCAAGATGCGGACCCGACCAACACTGCTTGCAGCTTTAATTATTATTATTACCTTATGAAGCATTTCGTACATATTTCTTATTCTAAGATTTGTTAAGTGTTCAGTGGGATTTGACTATTTTGTTGACATTGTTGGAGTGTTTGCCACGCTTGTGTTGACATTTCCTTTCTGCCTTGATAGCTGAGGGGATTATTATCAGAGAAAGGTTACATTTCAAATAAAAATATATTTTCTCCTGCTTCTTATTTACTGTAGGTCATTAATTATCGATATTAAAACACTTATGTCGTGATAGAGTTCTCAGCCAGGAGTGGACAGCGCTGGATCCAGGTCAGTGGGTCCATTTCCCGGGAGCCGAGCGCGCTCGCACAAACGCACGCGCAATAAAAAAGCCGACTCACTTGTCCGGACTCGTCACCGCGGCGACTGAAGCCTCTCCGCTCGGTGCATTAGTGACCCGGGCGAGCTGGATGAGAGCACAGAGCCTGAGGGGCGGCAGGCGGGTGTGGACTAAAGTACTATGACCCTATACTGTATATACACACACATCAAAATATCGAACAATAACCCGAAAAGAGAAACCAGCTTTGTGTCTTTATCATGCTTTTGCGCGCGCACACGCCATCTCATCACTTCCAGGTCAGTGGGCCAGAGTGTGCCACTCAGGCTGGAAACAAGTTAACTAGTCTCTCTCTCTCTCTCTCTCTCTCTCTCTCTCTCTCTCTCTCTCTCTCTCTCTCTCTCTCTCTCTGGGTGGACAACACACTTTAAAACTGCAATTACTATCTTCACAACTGCCATCCAACTGATGCAAATTAACACACTCAGATAAAAGGGTCCTGAGTCACACACACACACACACACACACACACACACACACACACACACACACACACACACACTCACACACACACACACACACACACACACACTCACACACACACACACACACAAACACACATTCTTGTATTTGTTACCTTCTTGAGAGCTGAGAAAAATGCCTCCCTCTTTAGGACCAGCCTTTCTAGATATATAAAGAAGTGTATTGTAAATACACTTCTTTATGTTATGATTATTATCATAATATTGCCAACATTTTAAAGTTTTCTGATTAAATTGTCGAGTAAAATTGCGACTCTTTTCATAAAATTGCCAACGTTTGAAGCTTTTCTTGTCAAATTGCGACTGTTATTGAGTACAATTCCAACTTTTATCATAACGTTGCACAAATGTTCCGTTTTTCTTGTAAACCTTTGACTTGCGTTGAGTAAAATGACGACTTTTATTATAATACTGCCAAAATTGTGGAATTTTGGCCTTTTTCTTGTGAAATTCCAACTCATTTTTCACAACAAGCTTTGTTATAAGTGCATAGTATGTATATATTATTAATGTTGTAAATACACTTCTTTATATATCTAGAAAGGCTGGTCCTAAAGAGGGAGGCATTTTTCTCAGCTCTCAAGAAGGTAACAAATACAAGAATGTGTGTGTATGTAAAATTATGACTTTTTATGTAAAATTATGACTTTTTTAATGTAAAATGATGACATTTTAATGCAAAATGACAACATTTGTCATATAAAATTCGGACTTTTATCACAATATTACCAATTTTTTTGTTGTTGTAAAACAACAACGTTTTTGGAGTAAAATGATTTTACTTTAACGCAAGTCAAAATTTGACAAGAAAAACTGAACATTTGTGCAATGTCATGAGAAGAGATGGAATTTTACTCAATAACAGTCGCAATTTGACAAGAAAAGCTTCAAAATGTTGGCAATTTTATGAAAAGAGTCGTAATTTTACTCGACAAAAGTCACAATTTTATCAGAAAACTTTAAAATGTTGGCAATATTATAATAATAATCGGAATTTTGCTCGGCAAAATGATGACAAAAGTCATCATTTTACTTTTTTAAGTAAAATTATTGCTTATTGATGTAAAATTATTACTTTTTTATGTAAAATCTTTACTTTTTTATGTAAAATTGTTACTTTTTTATGTAAAATTACTACTTTTTAATGCAAAATGACAACATTTGTCATATAAAGTTCAGACTTTTATCACAATATTACCAATTTTTTTGTTGTTGTTGTAAAACAACAACGTTTTTGGAGTAAAATGATTTTACTTTAACGCAAGTCAAAATTTGACAAGAAAAACTGAACATTTGTGCAATGTTATGATAAAAGTTGGAATTTTACTCAATAACAGTCGCAATTTTACAAGAAAAGCTTCGAATGTTGGCAATTTTATGAAAAGAG
This sequence comes from Entelurus aequoreus, assembly GCF_033978785.1. Classification (NCBI taxonomy): domain Eukaryota; kingdom Metazoa; phylum Chordata; class Actinopteri; order Syngnathiformes; family Syngnathidae; genus Entelurus; species Entelurus aequoreus. The sequence continues at coordinate 2,804,505 of NC_084735.1, read as the reverse complement.
TCGTAATTTTACTCGACAAAATTTTACAAGAAATCTTTAAAATGTTGGCAATATTATGATAATAATCTGAATTTTGCTCGGCAAAATTATGACAAAAGTCATATTTGCAATATTACAGAAACAGAAATAATATGAGAAATTGTTCCCAATTTTATGAGAAAAACGTCGACACATTGTGAGAAAAAGACTGCTTTTAGTTAATTTATTTTTGTTTGTTTTTTGTAATTGTTTTTTAATCTTCATTATTTACTTCAAGTTATTACAGCATGTCTCTATATACACATTTTTTTCCTTTTTATTAATTTTGGCCAAAGGGGGCGCATTTCAATTTCTTACCCACACTTGTTATTTCATATGTTGGCCAGAGGGGGAGCACTTTTAAAACCCACACAGAGTCAATTTGAAAGACCCCTCCTAATGTTGATAGATGTCACCAGCAGGGGTGCTAATGAGACATTGTCTATTAGATGCAATGTTATTGGGACCATGATTTATGTCATCACTTGTTCACACCTCCTCATATGGAAGATACTTTTCCTTGTTGACGTCTCAAGAAGGCTAGAAATACAAGAACACACACACACACACACACACACACACACACACACACACACACACACACACACACACTGGCAGCTCCAGAAGGCAGCACTGATTAAAGATAATGTGCGGGCATGGCTGAGTGGGCAGGAATGAGGAGACGGAGAGAAGAGGGGACATCAGTAAAAAAATGGAGGCACAGCAGGGGTGTCCAAACTTTTTCCTCTGAGGGCCACACACTGAAAATGAAAGCACCCGGGGGCCACTTTTAAAACCATTCTCAAATTCTCAAATCCCTTCACACAAAAATTTTATTTTTATTTTTTTTCCATAAACAAATACAATCATGTGTGCTTACGGACTGTATCCCTGCAGACTGTATTGATCTATATTGATATATAATGTATATATTGTGTTTTTTATGTTGATTTAATTTAAAAAAATAAAAAAAATAAAAAAAAATTAAGTTTTTTTTTTTGTTTTTTTTTCTTTTTTTAATTTCTTGTGCGGCCTGGTACCAATCGGTCCGCGGCCCGGTGGTTGGGGACCACTGATGTAATGGATAGGAATGTCTGATGCTGGATGTCAATAAAAAAATTAAATAAAATAAATAAATTAATTTTAAAAAATTTAAAAAAAAAAAACTTTTATTCTCTATCCGTAAATAATACATTTTAATTAAATTTTTTATGTTTTTTTTGGTTTGTTTGTTTGTTTGATGCCCTTTATTTGTATTGCAAACAGATATAAAACATCGCAATATTTTCCCCAAAAGATATTTCAAAGTGTAATATTTGATGTGAAGTAATTTGGAGGCTTGAATATGTCAATAATTCATAACAACATTGATTTTGATTCATTATTATTCTTTGAGCAATGAACAGTTTTTGTCATGATCTGTGGTCTGGATCATGTTTTTGTTATTTTCTGTTCGTTTTAAGACTCCACTACTTCCTGTTTTTGTGCACCCTTGTATGTTTGTAGTTTCCATGACGACTTATGATTTTCACCTGCCTCTTGCGGTTCGGGGACACACCTGTCTCTAATCAAGAGAGCAGTATTTAATGAAGCCTGGCGTCATGCCATTGTTTGCTTCATGCCTTGCCATGTAAGTTTAGTTTGTTCATGCCACAGTTAGCCGGTTTTTTTGACCTGTCCATAGTTTATGTGAAGTGTTCGCTTTTGTTTGCCGCGCTAAGTTGTGCGCCTTTTTGTTTGTACCTACTTGAGAGTCCAGATTAAATCATGTTCCTACCCGCACGCCTTGTCCAGAGAAGTCCGTTTGCATCCTGGGAGAACAAACCTCGCAGTAAGCTGCGAAAACCCCCCCGTTATGACAGTTTTAGAGTAAAAAAAAAACAGTCTGCATGGCAGTTTTGTGTTATTAGAGTCAACATTGCAACTTTTTCTTCTTGCATTCCACCTGTTTACTCTTTTATTACACTTGTTTAGTTAAAAAAAAAGAGCTGCAAATGGCCCCCGTGCCACACTTTGGACAGCACAGAAGCAGAGGGAGGAACATGAATGACATTCCAGGGACGACTAAGTCTCCGTCCTGTGCAGGACTAGGACAACATGTGTGCAGGACTAGGACAACCTGTGCGCAGGACTAGGACAACCTGAGCAACCGGAACGACGACGTGGCAACACCCGCACTTCAGTCCGGACTTAAGTATTGGGACGAGGAAAAGAACCTTCTTTTTGGTGTCCTCACAACCATGTTAAACACGTCTTGACTGGGTTTCATTCAAACTCAACAATAATTAATAAGAATGAAGTAGAAATACAAACAATAAGTGACAAGACGAATGAGGACGATGACGTGAGCATGAGTTAGTACATTCCTCATCTAGGTCTAGACACTCTGTGACTGTTTAGTGTCATTAAAGTGACACAGTAAAAAAAAATAAAAACATTTTTTTTGTCATAAAGAAATACAATCATGTGTGCTTACGGACTGTATCCCTGCAGACTGTATTGATTTATAGTGATATATAATGTACATATTGTGTTTTTTATGTTGATTTAATAAAAATAAAAAATATATATATATATTTTTTATTTTATTTTATTTTATTTTTTAAATTTCTTGTGCGGCCGCGGCCCGGTACCAATCGGTCCACGGACCGGTACCGGGCCGCGGCCCGGTGGTTGGGGACCACTGTTATTCATAGTATTCATTAGTAGGACTAATAAACATAGTTCATATTAAACATAATGTGTACTATACAGTCAGTACATAGTATTCATTAGTAGGACTAATAAACATAGTTCATATTAAACATCATGTGTACTATACATAGTATTCATTAGTAGGACTAATAAACATAGTTCATATTAAACATCATGTGTACTATACAGTCAGTACATAGTATTCATTAGTAGGACTAATAAACATAGTTCATATTAAACATCATGTGTACTATACAGCAGTGGTCCCCAACCGCCGGGCCGCGGCCCGGTACCGGTCCGTGGACCGATTGGTACCGGTCCGTGGACCGATTGGTACCGGGCCGCGGCCGCACAAGAAATTTAAAAAAAAAAAAAAAAAAAATTGTTTTTTTTTTTTTTTAAATTAAATCAACATAAAAAACACAATATATACATTATATATCAATATAAATCAATACAGTCTGTAGGGATACAGTCTGTAAGCACGCATGATTGTATTTCATTATGACAAAAAAAAAATTTTTTTTTTTTTTTTTACTACAACCCCCCCTCCCACCGGTCCGTGGGACACATTTTCAAGCGTTGACCGGTCCGCAAGTACAAAAAGGTTGGGGACCACTGATGTATAGTACACATGATGTTTAATATGAACTATGTTTATTAGTCCTACTAATGAATACTATGTACTGACTGTATAGTACACATGATGTTTAATATGAACTATGTTTATTAGTCCTACTAATGAATACTATGTACTGACTGTATAGTACACATGATGTTTAATATGAACTATGTTTATTAGTCCTACTAATGAATACTATGTACTGACCGTATAGTACACATGATGTTTAATATGAACTATGTTTATTAGTCCTACTAATGAATACTATGTACTGACTGTATAGTACACATGATGTTTAATATGAACTATGTGTATTAGTCCTACTAATGAATACTATGTACTGACTGTATAGTACACATGATGTTTAATATGAACTATGTTTATTAGTCCTACTAATGAATACTATGTACTGACTGTATAGTACACATGATGTTTAATATGAACTATGTTTATTAGTCCTACTAATGAATACTATGTACTGTATAGTACACATGATGTTTAATATGAACTATGTTTATTAGTCCTACTAATGAATACTATGTACTGACTGTATAGTACACATGATGTTTAATATACCGAGGATGTCGTTGTGGCTTGTACAGCCCTTTGAGACACTTGTGATTTAGGGCTATATAAATAAACATTGATTGATTGATGATTGATTGATTGAATATGAACTATGTTTATTAGTCCTACTAATGAATACTATGTACTGTATAGTACACATGATGTTTAATATGAACTATGTTTATTAGTCCTACTAATGAATACTATGTACTGTATAGTACACATGATGTTTAATATGAACTATGTTTATTAGTCCTACTAATGAATACTATGTACTGACTGTATAGTACACATGATGTTTAATATGAACTATGTTTATTAGTCCTACTAATGAATACTATGTACTGACTGTATAGTACACATGATGTT